>NC_142681.1:20845491-21092991 GCF_964200805.1 Pocillopora damicornis | reverse complement strand
ATTGTAAGGATGGGTAAGTTTGTGTTTGCTCCTGATCCAATAAGGTGTTTTCTAAATTAAGAAAACCAATTTGATCTTTTTGTATTTGTATATAGTGATGCAGGGGACTATCCGTTTGAGCTGCGGGCAGTTCAGAAGGACGGCCTCATGTGTGCATGGTGTCCATGGTACAGGTGAGCACTCTTACTTTATTGTACCTCTGTATGTTTTAGTGCGGCTTAATGTGCCTGGGAAGCAAGAAAGGCACTGAGCAAAGCACTAGGCTTCCACCACCTCCCAGTACAATAAAATTTGTTAATAAGTAGGCAGTGTACAACGTAGAGTCTACCTTGGCATGAAGTGCTCGATGCTGTGGTAGCAGAGCTAAGTATACATAAGTTAAAGAATCAAAGAGGATGCATCGATTCTCTGTGACTCTGAGTTTCGCGCCTAAGCGCTCATCAGACAACTTTCTGTCTGACGAGCCCTTTGGCACGAAACTCAGAGTCACAGAGAATCAATGCGTCCTCTTTAATTCTTTAACTTGTGTGTGTAAGGTATGATTAAACAATCTTGTGTCTTTGCTAACTGTAGGTTCTGCCATGGCTGTGTCATTAAGTGCAGTGAGCAGGAGTTTGGCAGTAGCAGTTCATACATAGCTATAGAGTGGGATCCAACTACACTGCATCTCAGATACCAGAGCTCACAGGAAAAAGTGTCAACAGAACACGAGAGTGTGGAGAGAAGCAGGAAACTGCAGACAGAACCTATTGACTTGTATGAATGTTTCAGAGCGTTCACTAAAGAAGAGGAGTTAGGGGAAGATGAGCTGTGGTATGTACATGTCTCTGAAATTTTAATTTAGAGTAATTGTCTCAACAACATCAACAAATAGCTATTTTGTTGTAAGGATTCCTGGGCTGAAAGTAGCAAAGATTTAGTAAGCTGTGCGTGATGTGGAGTAATTTACCATAGCGTCTTGAAGTGAATATCACAAGTAAGCAACACTGCTTGAGTCTAACACTCAATGCCATCACGGATGACCAATCACGAATCAGATTTAACACACTTGACTAACTATCAGCTCTCCACTTGACTGTACTAAGAAGTTCTGATCAGTTTGTCAAAACTCCAGTTACTTTCACTGGTTACTCTCACTAGTAAAGCATGCTACAACACATCCTCGTTCACATCCCTTGCTATGAAAACCACTTATTCAAAACTATATCTAAATCTTAGGTATTGCAACAAGTGTAAGAAACACAGATTAGCAGTGAAGAAACTTGATATCTGGAGTCTCCCCCCAATTTTGGTAAGAATTTAGTTCTGCTCTGATTCTTTTGTGCAGAAGTCCAAACTGGTGAGATTATTCTGATGTTGGTAATAAGCTTTTTAACTCGCTGAGGAAAAAAATCTACTTAATGCTTAAGTGTTTTTTTTCTAACTCTGGGACGAGGTGTACTTTTCTATTTATGTGCTGGAAGGCGTTGAAGTAGCTGATCCTAGCTGCATGTATCTTATAACTACTGTCCACTTGTGCCGTCTTCTTTTTGCTTTGTAGATTATTCACTTGAAGCGGTTTCAGTTCGTAAATGGCCACTGGGTAAAGTCTAATAAAGTCGTGCAGTTTCCCATGGAAGGTTTCGATCCTTCAGCCTTCCTGGCCAAGCGATTTTTTCGCCCAAATAGTGCAGGGAACTCAGAGTCAGGTGGAGTCACCACAGTAAATGTCAAGAGCAGCGAGGAACCTGAACCCGAGGAGGAGCCTGGAGACAAGAAAGAGGAAGCGTCCCGCAAGGGTAGCGAGGTGAGGCTATTTTGCACGCTTGTGTACTAGGTGGTTCTGGTGTCAGCATGGAAATGATATTAAGGTTACACTGAAAGAATTGCACTCAGTCTTGATCACATACTTTGTTTTGTTGATATGGTGTATTTAATGATATGACATAAAAAGTGATCCTAATCTTCCACCGACCATCTTTCATACTTATAACAACAACTTTGAAACAAATTTTGCATCTGGTAGTAATAGCTGCTTACACTTTGAGGAGGGCTCTGAACTCTTTCCGTAGAATCTTACCCATATTTTATTGCATTAATATTCTTTCAGGTCATACACTTTACTTCCTTTTAAAAGTGACACAAACTTAACTAAGGATTACTAAATGAAGTATATCCCAACAGGAGTCGTCTTCCCAGAGTTCATCTGGTGAACTGAGTTCCAGTCAGGTGGAACTAAACCAGACCAGCAAACCTCCTTCGTGCCAGTCCTCTTGTATAAGCCTCAACTCAGCTAAAGTCCACCCTGAGGGGATACTGGAAATGAAGCCTGTTGGCGATGCCACCGTAAATGCTACGATCTCTGACGTCACGGAGCTAAATTCTGTAGATGAACGTAGAAGTGAAAGTGGCAGCATGGCAGCGTTAAGGAGTGAAGGTTCACAGACAGAGACACCAACCTATCGTATTTATGCTATGTCGGTATGTCTTATTCATTCGTGTACTCTCAAGCCAGTCAGATAAATCAATATCAAAAATGTCCCTAAGTATTTGAATTAATTCTCCTGTTGGACCACTGTTTTATATTTCTTTGTCCCTCTTAACTGACTTTCGGCCTGGGTAGGTTCTTAGTATGTTCTGAAAAGTTTGGTTAATCTCATCCTGAACGTTCTTATAAAAAGGTTTCTTTTATTTAAAAAAAAAAAAGTGTTGAATCTGACCACATACAACATGAACAAATCAAGTGTATATCTTAAATATTTAATACGTTTATATGAGAAACCCATTGGTAGTACGTTTGGTACGTGTCAAACACGTCATATTGGTCTGGAACGCCTCTCGTGAACATTCAATATGCTTTGTAATCGTCAGTGTCACACTGGAGTACTGGGAGGAGGGCACTACATTTCATACGCGCACAACCCAAATAAAAGATGGTACTGCTACAACGACAGTAGTTGCAAGGTTAGTTCATATATAAATACTTGTGGGGGCGGGGTGGGTGGAGGAAGAAAAAAGAACAGAAAAAAGGAATAAGTCTAATAAGAAAACAGAAGTGGCGTGCGTAAAATTTTAGGATTTTTTGCTCTCTGCTTTCTGTTGCCTCAAAAGGTGGAAAGATATTTGAGAGTTTAAGAGGCACGCAAATGAAAAATTAGTGAACGTGTGTGAATTCAGAAAAATCGACTTCCTTGTTTTTACCATGACCAATGAGATAGTTATCTGTTTTTCCAGGAGTGTGACAGCACCAAGCTACAAAAAGACTCACCCTACATGCTGTTCTATCAGCAAGACGGCATGGACGAACGAGCGTTTCTTCCTAACTTCAGTGGCCAAACACCAGATTCTGCAAGTGACGACGAGGAATATGAAAACGACGTGAAAAAACTTTGCATCTTACAGTAAAACCCTAAAAAATATTCTGCACAGGAACAAAACTAATTTAAAGACAATTTTTCTATTGAAACTTTTATGGGATGAACTCCTACGCAAATGTAAATTATCAAAAATGCTGTAAATATATCGACATAGAAATTTTATTTTTAAATTCCCCTGGTATCACACAAATTATGAAAGGAATAATATTAGCGTACCCATTATTTGTTTGTGTGCTTTAAGCTCGTTGAATTACTTTTTTCGATGACATTCTTCTGTGTCAATGTGCGACATTAATTTTTTCCGGGAAGGGGGTCTGAGTATTATGGGAAATTGAATGAAAACTAATTGTTTTTCCCATTTTGAATGTTCTTACGTAATCTACTTAAAGCCCTGTGTATTTTATAAAAATGCACAGAAGACTTGATTTAACCTTGATACGAATGAGAGCCGCTGTAGATTTCTTCATTAACTCTCAGTAAGGAGTTTAAAGAAAACCACGACTGCAACGAGAACGTAGCGAAACGAAAGGCTTAATGAGCAGAACAATAACTTTGACCCTGCGTCGTAAAACGTTATACATTTTCAAGTCCTTCTCTCCAAGGCAACAGCGTTAAATCGCCAAATTTTGCGCACTCTGAGAATGAGAACTCCGACAGTAAAGTATTCACGTTTTTCCTTTAAACTCAAACCTACATTCACATGCTATTCTGAATGGAAGGTCTGACACCGTCGTAGAAGGCAAGCTACTCTCAAAATTTTCAGGAGAAATTAAATATTTATTTCAATCAACATTTTCCCAGGCCTTGCTGTTGTGACATTCTAAACTCCCTTTTTCCAAGATCCGTCTTTATTAAGAGTGAAAGAAGACAATGAGGTTTTCTTTTCAAAAGAATAAGAGATTGTGCGAAGCTCTAAATATACAAGGGGTCTTATCAAGTGTTGTGACACGACACCAAATTTCGTTTCATGCAAATAAACGTGAAAGTAATTTTTTGCTTAGATGGACAAACACGTGAAAGGGTAGAAAAACCGAAAGGGAATGAGCACACTTAAGGATGGAGAAGATAAACATTTATCTCAAATGATGGACTTAAAAAATTGGCTTATTTTGAAAAGTGCACAAACTGTTCTGAAACCCCTTCGAGATTGTGTTCCAGCAAAGAAGTTGAAACAATTCTCAAAACTTAGCAGTGCAGCAAAATGACTGTTTAGGTGGCTGTAAAGAAAGTTTTTGGGAATTTAGGTTTTAGGATTTTTAAAGATTTTTCTAATTAGCGTTGTAAAACTTTACTTAAGTAATCTTAATAGCCCATCTAAATAACGGGAAATTTTAAAAAGGGTACTGACGATGAAAAGTACTTAATGAGCAAACTGCTCAAAGAGCGAAAAAATTAAGTGATCAAGTCTTTAGCTTGAAGAATTTTGTTGTCAAAAGCCAGTTGAGGACATCAGAAGCTTCCATTTTTCTCTCTCTTTTTCAATTTTACGGCAAGTTTTAGTCAGTTACATTATTATCTAGTGCACTACGGTCAGCGTCTCTTGAAAGACTGGAGAGATTTTTAAAGTTGTCCAAAGCAGTCTGGGGACTCCAGAAATGCAGTCTATCCTACACTAAGGTTTAAATCCTGCGAGTTATCAGTGTTAAATTAAGCAGTTTGGCAGATGAAATTTTTCCTCCTTCTTTTCATAAACCTCCATAGTTTTCTGTTTACAATCTGTTTGAGATCTTTACATGCAAAATGTCGGTGTTTCCAGTTGATGAAGTTCATTATACCTCTCGTATGTTTGTACGTTACTACGCTCAGAACTCTTGTTTCTGTGTAGGAGCAAACGTAATTAATTTAGTACCTTAAGACAATAAAAGATGCTTCTGTAATTTTGCCGTTTGATTTTGTATTGATATGATTTGGGTTCACAAAATTCTTCCATCTACTTTTTGTCTCAACAACATTCAGCAGAGTAGGCTGATATCCTCTATTCAGGGAATGTTTTGAGGTACAGAATACTATAATAGAACAATTATTGATACTAAGCTTGGGAGCACAGCTTTTTAGGGCCCAGGTAACATTGGTCACTTTTGTACAGAAAATGAATTATCATTTCTATATTCACAACTACTTTCTCAGCCCTCAAACTCAGAGGCTGACTCAGACAATTGCATACAACACAGCATTTTGTACTCTCTACAAGACACGACAGATTGTTCTGGAAAAACCCCTCTTGGAACCTAATTAGTTGTTATATTGATCATAGGAACTCCAGGGTCATTCCCAGACCTTTTTTGGGGGTATCTCGAACTTTTTAGTGCAGGCAGGAAAGTTACTTTGGTGATGAGTACTGTAATTCATAACCAACATGAAACTTATTTCTCTTCCTGCAATTTTTAGAAGGTGGAGTCAAGAATCAATTGACAAACTACTAGGTAGGCAACACTAGGCTTTGAAAGTTTATTTTTGACAAATCCACAGTTGACAATAAATCCTCAACTTTTTCCATAGTTGTACAAGAGACAAAAATATGCAACAGAAGCAATATGTACAAATCTACCATATTTCCTCTTCCAAAATATAACTTACTATTCACAGAAATTTCAAGGAAATTAGCTGAATTCAGTTGTGGCCAATATAATGTAAAGAGAATCAAAATGTAGAGAGAATGACAGTTTATTGAACTCTTCCTTGGTATGAGCATTTGTTTCTGAGTTGTAGCCTTAATTTAATGTATTATTTAAAGTTACCCTGACATGTAAGCATCATATTATAGAAATACTTCTCAAAACAACAATTGTTCTTTGAAATATCACAGTTTTCTAACTCAATTTTCAATACTATCATCTACAAAATCTTGCAAATAAACGCAAAATTTAAATATTGGGTGGAAAAGATGTTTCCTTTAATTGTACTACATATGGCAAAATAATACTCTGAACTGCTGATAAAAAATGCTTTGATGTGATCACTTTTCAATTTAGCAGGTAATTAAGAGATTTACAATAATTTTTACAATCATTTGGCTGCTGATATAATTTATTTACAATTTGACTAACTCAATAATTTTTACATAAAAATTGTTAAAGTAGTACTTTCCCAACATATAAAACTGTGGCAAAAAGAAGCTAAGCAAAATTCAAAGTCTGCATAAATTGATTTATATCTTTATTACACTTACATACTGAATAAATTAATTAAGTACAAAGTTCCCTGTGGATAACCTCAGGAAAGCAATTGAGAAATTTCAAGCAATAAAACGGTTCAATTATAAAAGAGCCTATAGATAATAAATTTACCAAACTCTGGATTGTAGAGATTTTAGTGAACTTTTTGATATTGTTCCATGTGTTTGTGCATAACTTTCAAAAGGGGATCGACTCAGATTTGGATTGGGGACAGGTTTCCTGGCTGGTCTGTGTATTGCTTTAGCTGAAGGAGGTCTTTGAGCTGGAACCTAAGAACCAAACAAGGAGGTTACTTATGAAATTCAAGTTACACATATATAGTAGGTTAAAGGACCATTAGAGAGTGCAACAAGATCAAGTTCCTATCCATACCAATATGGGTAACTAATGAGGAAGAAGACTGGAAAACTAATATATATCACAAATTAAAAAATAAGAGGTAAAAATGAAAACAAGCAAATAAAACAGAAAGAAGGGAATAGCCTCATTCTTACAACAACTCCTGCTTTGATTAATCTAACCCTTCAACTCACTCAATGAATGAACAGATGGGACTACATTATCTTCAAGTGAACAAGTGATACAAGTAAAATACTTTATACAGGACACTGTGTTCAATAGAAAAACATGTTCTCAAGACTAGCATGCAAGGTAATTAGATTTGAGAATAAGGAGTTAGATCAGTTGAAAACTTACGAGGCGAGCACTTGTCACTTGTAGAAGTTTGTCAGCACTATTACTACGTGTGATTATGGTGTTCTTGGGCTTCACTTGTGCAGATATGGGCCTTGCACGTCCTGCTGGGTTTTGCCTCGGTGGGGACATAACCTGTAAGGACAGGAAACAAATCTTCTGTGATTTGAAGGTATACAACATAATAATTAAGAGAGATGAAGGTTAAGGAAAGAGTAAAAGCTGACTAGACAACTGAACTGTGCTTACACTGTCATTTTCTAAGCTGTGCCTTCTCACCATGCTCTTTCCAGCAGAAGGTGATCTTTGGTGCTGTATCTTGGTAGTTCTTCCAAAAGCTACAGTCACTCCCTCACTCCTATGAACAGGTGATTTGACTGGTGAGCTGTGTGTGGGTTGGTGTGCTTGAGTGATGCTTGAAGTATGAGTGTAGTTTTCAACTTGTTTGAGGGGCTGAGACTCCCTCTCCTGCTGCCTTGCTTGCTCAGCAGCCTGTGCATGTTTCTGCTTCTGATCCTGAAGAAAAATCTCCCTTCTTTTTCTTCTGATGGTAGTTTTCTTCTGAATGATACTCTGCCAAAAAAACAATAAAGAGAGGTTAATAATGAGTATACCATCTAAGATGTGTCACAAAATTTACCACAAAAAATTTCAACTGAAAAGTCCAAAGCTATTAAAATAACTACAGTCACTTTTTAAACAATCCCGCCTCAAAACAAGACTCTTTCGTGACACTCAAGCTGAAATTAAGCCTCAAACCAACCTCATAAAGTTTAACACGATACTCCTCCACGCTTAACTGAACATCGTCATTCAGGGCAGGAATCACATCATAGTCCATTGATGGTTCTTCTTCAGGGTTGTGAAATCTTGCTACATATGGATGACTTAAAGCCTGCTCTGCTGTCAGTCGCTTGTCAGGGTTAAACTGAAGTAGTTTTTTCAACAGATCAATTCCATCTGGTGGTGCATTTGGAAGAATTTCTTCAAGACTTTTCTTAGGTTTGCAGGTCATTCTGTCTAACACTGATGAACTGTATTGTGACTTGATGCTGTCAATATCTATGATACACAGAAACAAGATCATGTTAATACAGCTGTAACAGCAAGTAATTTTCAGAAGAAAATGACAAAAAATTAATTTCCTCCTTAGCAAAGGAGTTAAAACCATGGGTGTAACATTAGCTAACACTGACAACAAACTGCAATTTCACACTATCGCAGAAATGAGGGATTTTGCCAACAGCAACATTACCTTGTCTAGATGGCGTTGGGATTATTGTCATAATTTTCTCTATTTGATCTAAAGTTGATGTTCCTGGAAATATTGGTTTCCCTGCAACCATAGTACAATTGTTAAGAAAAAATGCAAAATACAGTATGGGTAAAGATGATTTCTTCTTCAGTTTTTACAAAAACAAATACAAGTTAGAATTTCCCTCTACTCCAATTGGGTGGTTCAGATACTCTTAACTGAATGGAAGCCAAGCCTTATACTGAATTACCAGTATTTCACATACAATTGACTGACTGTGATAATTTGAATGCCACACTAAAGCTTTTGGATTATGAACAAAGAAAAAAATTCAGCTGAAAAAATGACAATGAGAGGAGAGAGGTGAGCATCAAGTAAGTTCTTCAAGTGACAGATTTTGAACTTACCTAAAAGCATCTCTCCTAAAATACATCCTAGAGACCACATATCTACACCCTTTGTATACCTGAGAGGAAGAAATGATAAAATAATTTTTACGATGATTGTAGTTAACACTATGTCAGACACGTTTAGAAATATGAAGTTAAAGCTCTTGAACTTATTAAAGATCAAGAGATTCTCTTGCTTTACCTTGGTGATGCTAGCAGAATTTCAGGAGCTCTGTACCAGCGTGTTGCCACATAATCTGTTAAACTTGGATCACCAGCTTCTTGCGTCATACTGGTAACTGATCTAGCTAGACCAAAGTCACACATCTGCAACGTGCAAATTAATCAATCAGGTAAATAGAAATACTATGAATCCTGCCTAAAATGAGTATTTTTCATCCTTGCTATTTTCATTCAACGAACCTGGCATGTTACAGTAAAATATTCTTTGAGTATATAAACACAATAAAACAACAACAGCACTACATCTGTATATTAGAATGAATGTGAATGAATGTGCTAAAGAAGGAGTACATCATAAATCATAGTTTATTCCTACCATTCTAGCTGGAAATCTTGCAACATTTGATAAAAATTTATGACTTACTTTAACAAAACACTCTGAATCCAGGAGGACATTACTTGGCTAAAAGAAAATTAAGAATACCTTGTAAACTTGCTTTTCGACTCATTTGCCAAGCCTTTTTAAACAAATCCTGAGATAATTTTAATCCCATCAACTTCCACAGTCTGATTAAAGTTTCTCTCTTCTAGCTGCCATACATCTCCATATATATATATATATGAAGAGAATTTGGTATTCCATCAACAACCTCTCCCTACTATAATCCCTATTTGCTGGATGATGAATTACATTTTGAAAAGTTACATGTTATACTATAATTTTTCAGCATACTTTCCACTGCATGTTAAGCCAAAAAAAATCTTTTGAATACCACTCAGCTTTGCAGAACAAATATGAAAATTAGGAAGATGTACTATGAATTATTATCATACCTTTTGATCTCTGTGTATGACATTTCCTGAGTGTAGGTACATAACTGCCCTAAATATCTGCAGCACAAATAATCACAATATTACAAACCATATATCCAATATACTGCTGATAAAATGGAAGGGTTCTCCCTCCTGATGTCACAGAAGGAACTAATTACCATTAAAGGGGCGAATAATACCACCATCCAAAACATTCCAAAGATGTTACAACTTGCCAAGAACAGAATAAAACATGATCAGCAATCCATAAATTCTTACATGTGAAGGCACATTTGTTCATCTTAAAAATGACTAGTACGTTATGATAAATATAATGTCCACTGATGTTAAACAGCTCCTCATATAATGAGATGATAATTTCCAACTATACATCAAGATTTTAAATTTAACCTTCAAGATGATTTTCAAAGTTTTGTGAGTACAAAATAATGTTTGTATCCAGAGAATGAAAGCACAAAAAATTCAGAGTAGATTTTAAATGAGAATTTTGTCTTATGACCATTGAACAATACAGAAAACTCTCAAACAATATTGATCATTGGTGAGAAAAGCACATCACGCTTGATGCCTTCCTTTGACAATAAATTAAGTTAATTAAAAGCTTCTGGGAAAAGTTCTTCAAAGATCTTCAGCCATTTAGAGCACTTAGATTTATGCAAGAGTTCTACTCTTCAAAATAATTGCCATAATGGTCTTCAATAAATGTATGAGGCAAGTTAATAAACCCAACTCTGACAGGTACAATTTCCCGCTTAATATTAAGAATTGAAATGCATAGAAATTTAAATGATACAATATTATGATTCCTCAGTGCCTTCTTCAGGAGAAGTTACCACTGTTTTCCACCTGTAATCAACTTTATACTAATTTATTAAACTGAAGTACCTTACCTGATACATAATATATCTTTTGTGTATATCTTTAAGAATGTTTCCTTTCTTTATTACATTATGAAGATCAGTATCTGTCAGTAAAATCAAAAGTGTAAAAAACACAGCTAATTCCTAATTTTGATATAAATGTGTTAACTATTTCAACTGATGATGTAAATCACTGGTCAAAATTCGTACATCCTTTCATAGTTGTAAGTAATGTACCATAAGGCTTACAGGTGCTAACACTAGGATTTGACCACAAAGCTGTGAAATGGAATGCAAAAATGACAATTTGAAAAGCTATTAGGGACTAAAATAGAGAAAAAGGTTACAAATGGTTCTGTCTTTAGGATCGTTCATCATACAAGTATTTCATGTCCATGCACTTAAAAATCATAATAATAGATGAAGAAAATTTGCAATCCAAATCGAACTGTGCTTGAAAGTTTGACAACTGAAAGAAAGTTCATAAACTTGTATTACCCTTGCTCTTTAGGTGGAGTACTCTTAAAACTTAGAGAAATTAATGTTAAAATTACTGACTTGCAAGCTGAAAATAGATCTAGTCCAATCACACTTGTGCACTGAATCACTCGTGCAGCCACAAGTTCTTGTACAATTTCCAAAGGGATGAGTTAATCCAAACCCCTTAAGAATTATGAATATTAAACGTTCAAATCACAATACACAAGTTCTAGAAATATGAATAAATAACACACCAAAATACATAATATTGAAAATGTCAGAAACCAGACATTCCCTCAAAATACCATATTGTTGATTTGCTTTTCTTCTTTATCTGTCACGAATTCAAGAGCATAATGAATTGCACGGATTACCGAATGTTATGATTAATAAAAAAGCACGATGCTTCATCGTTGGTGAACAAATTTCATTCTTTTCACGTAGAAAGTTGTGTACTGTTTAGTGTTAGGCCATAGAATTACACTAGCTTCCTCGAATATCGGCTCTGAAACTAAGATACTCGGCATGCTCACCTAAACTAAGAGAACTAGAGCGAAGGAAATTACTCAATATAATCGAAGGAGGCCGAACATGCAAATTACCAAAACACGATAGGAAACAGACGCGATCCCATTTTAGCATAAGCTAAACGAGTCGGCTATTGGCCCTGGACGAAATGTCTGATTTTAAGCAATATGAACTGGAATATTCCAAGGCTCAACTTAATGTCGGTTCATAAAAATCATGTATGTATCACAAAATCATAGTTTCAACTAAAACCCTAAAGTTGAATGAACAAATTCTATGATTGGGATTCAAAACTCACAATTAATTCAAAAATTAACTTACCCATATATTCAAAAACCAGGTAGATGTCTTTATCATTATCTGCTTTTATTACGTTTAGCAGTTTGATGATGTTGTCGTGATCTCCAAATTCCTGGAATAAACACAGGACACGGAAATCAACATTTCGCGCAGAAAATGAAAGACTACAGCGGCACAAAAATATAACTTCCTCTACGAAAAATTTTCACTAGTTATTTAAATTACATACCTGAAGAAAACAAATCTCACGAAAGGTTCTCTGTAATACAAAGTATAACACAATGATGAGTAATAATTACAATTCCGTAATTTCGAGTGGTTCATACAGGAGAGTACTCTTCTTTACAGATCCAAATATTTCATAGAAATAGCGTCCAAAGTACATCACGCGGCAAAATTTATGTACAACACATACCTGAGCGTCAGTTTGGTTTCTAAAAGCGTCAAAAATCTTTTTGACGGCAACGACTTCTCCCGTTCGTCGATCGATAGCTTTCCAGACGATTCCATAAGCCTAAAAACATCGTGAAACTTAGTAAGAGCGAACACGCCGGCAAATCGATAACTCGCGGTGAAACATGGCGCGCATTGCGCAAAATCTCAACGATAAAAGCCAGTTACTTACTCCTTTTCCCAAACGTTTCTTGATTTCATACTTCTTCGTTATGTGTGTATCTATTTCAGCACTCATGATTCAAAACTTCGTCACGGAGAACAGAGGAACCCACGATGAATTTCGCTCAACTATGAAACAATACTAAGCTTGCATTGTGGTTTAAAACAGAACTCAATCGATTCTTTGTTCTGATTGGTTTTCGTAAATGGTTTACGATAAATAGTTGCTATGGCACCCATTGGAGACCGTACTGATGTCATGTCATCTATTTTAGACTCATTTCATCGTTATGTAATTTGTACATCGCAGGACTGTCAGCCATCCTGTGTGCCCCAATATTTCCCGTGTGAATAACGCGTAGAATGCCGAGTAAGACATTTAATTAGAGGTATCCTTTTAGGGTGATGACGCAGTTTTTACGGAAAATGCGTAGATTCACTTCAGCTTACCAGCCCGTGACAAACCCGACATCACAAAATTGAGAATATTGATCGATCTAAAGGTTATCAGAAGTGTTCAATAGAGCAAAACCAAAACATTTTAAATTATGTATTTTGTGATATCAGCTGCAATAAGGCGTACCAAATCTTGATTCATGTTTTAGTTGCAGAATTCTATTTCAGAGCAACAAAAAGGAACCATTAGGTTTCTTTCTGTGTTCAATTTTAGAACACGATCCTCGTGTAGAATGACCGTTTAGTGAATAGCTTTATACGGGGTGATCACATGTCAGCATGGCGATCATTAAAGCTCTATGTCGTTCACGTGCATAGAAGGCATGATCAAGCTTTCATCTCTCTGACTCTCCCTAAAATGTGTTCGTGAACTTTTTGTGATAAGCATCTAAATCTACGCAACTGAAGTACTCCAATAGCGAGAATTCTACTCTCAGTTTATGACGTCATAGACCTCCTACTTTATGTTGTTACTAATTGAATTTATTTTCAATTCGGGAAAATGTTCCTCCCTGAACAGAAGATTCCTGCTACGGATAATACTTCTTTGTTTATTACATGGTAAAAAGATCGCCGAGTTCGGCGGCTAAATTGAACTTAACCAAGAAACTTTTGTGCAAATATGTTATGAGCTATGAACAACTCTATATCTGCCTCAGTTATCTTAATGAATATATAGAAAAGGCCACCACGGGTACCTTTAAATTGAATTTTTCCACAAGTCACGGGACACGTATAAGATCCTCTAACAAGAAACATTCACAGCTAACTTGTGTGACATAAAAGAATCTCAGTTACTTAAGTTCATGAAAAAAACAGCAAGTGGAAAATGGAACTGTCAGTGGCATGGTCAGTATCTTAAGCACCATACCAGTCAATAGTGATGTGTTATTCAGCAAATACCAGTTGCTGACTTCCTTCTACCATCTGATTTGACCATCTTTAATTCAGTGAAATGTGAAAGAACGAATGAAAATTCAGTCACCAAATTCTTTCAATGCGTTCTTCCTTTGTGAGTAAATAATCTTGATACCGCTTTGCCAAAGAGTACTTATCTTATTTATATCATCAGTACTTGGGACTCGAGAAATTTAGCGAAGGTACCAAAATTTGTCTATCAATATCAAAGTATACTGTATTATTACCGGTTACGAGCCCGCCGATCATCTGGGCTCCGGTGGTTAGACTACCTTGATTTGAGGCGCCTACAGTACCAATTAGCTGCTTTCCTGTCTGGTACATAAGCGCAAAACGCGAGTAACTTCGCGAAGGACTAGTTACGAGTGCGAAGAGCTTGGGATCTTCTGCAGGAGGAAGGAAGGAGACGCGTTTTCCTCCTTCTTAGTGCGCCTTTTATTAGCCTACGTGTAGCCATACCCTCCCCCCAAAAGTGAAACGGTAGCGATGCCTCGCCACCGTTTCACCTTGGCGGGGGAAGGGTACGGCTACACGTAGGCTAGCCTGTTATGTATATATAAAAATATATATGTATGAATTCTTTTTCTTTCAATTGTTCAATCTTTTTTCAACTCATCTTGGGGTTAAAAGCAGAAACAGCTCGCAAGCCGCTTCATGGTAAAGCTTCGAAAGTGTGGGCTATTAAGCTCGCCAGGTACAACAAAATATCTTTTATTTGCCCCTTCTAAGTTATTTGATGTCTTATCTATAACCCGACATTAGATTCACATACTCTTCCATCAATACAAAAAAGCTCTACTAAAGTATAATCTGCGCTATTTTCAGGGCAAAATGTAGAAGTTCTCGGACCATCACTGGAAAAAGGTATACACATTTAGCTGATACGCTGTTTTAGCTGTACGATTGTTGAGCAATTCAATACTTTATGTGAATATATTTCGAAGTAAAAACACAAAACCTCAAACAACAACGACAAAACAGGATCGTTTTGAAGTTTACTACATGAGGAAAACCGTTCAACACTCTGGCTAAGTTTTTGTAAGATACTGCAAACAGTCACTGATAGTTTATGAAAAAAAAAAGCCAACTAAGTCAATTTCTCCCATAAGGGAGATGAACTTCATGGCCCATGACTGCTTATTCCATGAAGTCGGGACACTCCTTGGAGAGAATTCTTTTCATGCCTTCAAAATGAGCATCGCAATATTTTTGTCTTATTCCTGGTCCGTCAATTTGTTCATATGCAAACTTGGCTACTTCGTCCGGTATTTCAAACAATTCTTGTCCAGTCGACATTGCCAGGACCTAAGGAAAGAAAGAAACTCTTGTTAAAGTTTCCATCAATGTCTCGGAAAGGTTCCTTTTACTTTAGCTTGGTGCGCACAAATTTGATGAGGCCGTCACCCAACGAATGCGTTGTGCTCACCTACAAAATTTATTACTCTATGTTGCTAAAAGTTTCCCTTACTTAGGGGTGACTTCCGAAGTTTAATTAATCATAGCTTGTTGTCATAGATTTTAGTTCATTAAAGAATTAGAACGCTATTGTCTCGGACCTCGCACTGTGAATAGGCAGACTGATTCAAATAATAATATTTGGGAATTCATCACCTGTATAGTCCTCATGTCCTTGCACATATGGTGCCAGCGAGAGAATAAATCATGGATCCCTACTTTTGTAATAGCAGGAATAATTCATAATAATTCGGCAAATCTAACCTGGTTCATGCAGGCACGTTCTAGATAATAAGTATGATCCATAGCTCTTGCAGCATTAGGAGCCACCACTAGTACCCCGTGATTACACATAAACAGTACCGACTTGTCCCCAAGCTGTTTTGCTGTGCGCATGCCCTCTTCCTCATCTACACTTGGCCCACTGTACACTCGATCGTAAGCAATTTGGTTGTAAAACATACAGGCGTTTTGACTGTGCATTCCAAGCTCGGGATTTTTTAAGGTTCCTAAAAAGAAGCAAAAATCATCGGCTAAAACGATTAAAATACGATCAAGCAAAATTTCGACTACGCGGGGGAATCCTCGTCCCAACGATATTACGAAAAATCGATGACAATTTGGAAAGATACCTAAAGCCGTGCAGTATGGTGGATGTACGTGGAAGGCACAAACAGCATCTGGTCGAGCTCTATGAACTCCCATGTGAATTGTAGAGGCAGCTATGTCTGCTTCACCTTCTCCCTCGACCACTTCACGATTCACATTTAAGCCAACAAATGAAGAGGCTTTAACCTTTAAAACAAACAACTATGAATCAGAATAAAAAATACCATTGTCACAATTAGCGTGGCACTAAGCCGATCCCGAGATATCTCAATCTCCCAGGCCGATTTTGCCTTAGCCTTAAACTCGTCTGAACACAGAATGTGCTTCTAAATTTTATTATAGGGGCACTCCTGGTATGCGTGTATCGTATAGCTCCTTCAGAACAGTATGCCAAAGGCAGGAGTGCAATGAAGAAGATCCTTCATTCATAAAGGATAGTAAAAGATTAGATACCTCGCTCCAGTGCAGTCCATATGGGATGACTAACATCACCTCACCGTCTCCATTTGCCGCAGGAGCCATCATACTCAAATGGTTACACACCCCTTCATGTAAGTTGTACTTCTCTAAGATGCGATAAGAAGCTGCTAGATCAACTCGGCGTCGCCAATTTTCGGCTTGGGCTTCTTCACCTAGGAGAGTTTTAGAGGTTGTACTACTCAGCCTGCATGCTGGGATAGCAGTTCTCGGAAGGCGGCTGAATTCAGTGTTCAACTGATGAAGGAAGCGCCAAGGCTTAGGAAGAAATCGTAACCCAGCTGCCATATTCCGTGTTTCTATTCAAGCTTTAAATAAAACAAACAAGATTTATTGTCATACCTCCCAACCCAATTAAAAGACTTTTACCGATTGGAGGAGAAGGGCACTAAAGGTTTCGGGGAAACAAAACTCGCTGTTTCCCTTGGGGCCAGTTATTAAATGCTAGGTTATAAGACTTGTCGAAGTGTAACAAGGTTCAAGTTTTCCGTGGCTTTACCAATCCAAAAAAATACAAGTAGTTGACTCATCAGAACGTGCATATATTATCTTAATTCTTTTCTGTCAACAGAATTATAAATAAATAAAGGGAAAAACAACAACAAAACACAAAGCCAAACAAAAAAATAAATTGTTTCAAGACAATAACCATATGTAAGCAGAAAGAGGCAGTCCATTCTACTTACAGACCACACAGTCACAAAGGTGTAGTTTCGCGCTTTGCGAAAGACATTTTGGCCAATCAAATCACTACTACAAAATCACGTGAAAATGGGAGGAATTTGAAACACGCGATCAGGCCCTTTTCATTTGTCAGTTGGATCGTACGTTGGTTGTGCCATTTATGAGACTTGGAGGAACTAGAAGCTAGCTGTCGTTCGTTTACCGGAAAGACTCTGTTTTTTGTTATCGTGTTGAAGAAGCGCAGTTTTACTTGAAGTAATAGCATCACATTTTAAAAAGTTACCGCCAGTTCAATTTGAATCTGTGAAATGGCGTCTGTGGTATCTCAAGGTGAGCCAGAGTTTCTAAGATCTTTAAATGTGGAAGAATGTTGTGATCGGTTATCGGTGGGCTTTATGTTCTGTTCCATACTCTTAATTCATTTATGTTATTCTGCGAACAAGCAGGCAATTGCACTGGGACCAGCGTAGCTTTCGAAGTCATGTTGAGTCCCAAAGTGGAGAATGCAAGGAAGCCGCGATTAACTCCATTGAAAGGAAAAGAAAGTTTTAACATACAGCTGCTGGTAGAAAAGCAGCTAGCAGCCGAAAAACGAAGAAAGGTTAGAGTTCCTTAAGATTACCTATTTTAGAGGAAAAAAACCCAGGTACCAGTAGAAATTAAAGTAATACGCTTATTTCAGCTTTCATCCATCTGCTCTCACCGGAATTGTTCATGATCAGTTGGCAAACATTGAAAATTTTTAAATAAAAAGGACATATTTCTAACATATTTACAACACTGAAGGGTTGAACGACGGGTTGAAGTGTTTTTTTTTTTTCGGAAATTAACAAGATTACATCACTCTTTAATTAATTTAGGTTCATCTGTAGTTATTTATGTACTGCTTAGCTCCTACAACCAAATTAAGTTATGTTAAGTTATAAAAGGGACCTCTTTTTGTCTGCCAAAAAAAGTTAAAGAACTCAAATGATTTTGCATGTAATAGAAGGTTGTGAGGCAACTTAAAAGCCACATTCAGCATGACATCTGTTTATCTCATCTCTACAACAGAGTATTGAAGGTGAAGTTTTGGCCAAAGCTGCTAGCAGAAGTGAACATGTTGTTCAAGTTCAGCAGAATAAACTGTTGACAGTTGCAGAGAAAAGTAGAATGGCAGAAGAAAAGCTCAAACAAAAGATGTGTACACATTCTGAAAACAAGGAAGCCCAGATTAAGGCGTTGTACAGCCGCCTTCACGCAAAAGAACAACACATCAAAGAAGTGCAAGCAAACCTGCGAGAGATCATTGCATCATTTTCTAAAAAAGCAGAAGAGAAGATTCAACAAAAAGAAGCTGTAAGCAAGGAAAACCTTGAGTTACACCGCAAAGCTCAGATGGAACGTTGGCAAGCTCATGAAAAGCGCATTCAAGAAGTGTTGGCTTCTTTACAAGAGAGTATTGAGAAGCAATCCAAAACAGCTGAGGTTAACTTGCAGCAGAAGATGGAAACAACTACAGAGAAGCGAGAAGCTTTGATCCGCTCACTGCAGGAGAGACTGCAGTTTAAGTCTCAGAAGATTGAGCTAGCACGGCAACTTGTAGATGCTCTTGTTCAGGAACAAAGCAAAGTTTGCAAACAGAAGTTACAGCAGAAACTGGAACAATCAGAGGAGAAACGCAATGCACTGCTCAGAGCTTTACAAGAAAGATTGGAGGCACATGACAAGCATGTAGAGGAGGTTTACCAACAAATTAAGACACAGAGAGCTGAGAAAGCTCAGGGTTAATAAACAGAGATTGAGTCATGACCATCACCTGTTGCACAAACTCTATCTAGTATCCTTCCCTGAAAACATGGTTACAAGGCTGTAGTTTTCAAAAGTTTTTCATATGTTGTCTTGTTAAATTTGAAACTTCGCTTGAAACTTAATGATAATAGTTAATGAAAACAAACTTTAAATATTATTGTATATTGTTGTGTTTATCAATAAGGATTTCCATCCAAGGATTCAAATGTTGCAATTAAAGTAAATTAGTTTGGGAATAAATTTTGAACATTTCTCCATAAATTGGTTGTAAACTATTGAGACATTCTTTGGCGGTCTCTTGCAAGAGCTGGTTGATCTTTCAAAATTGAGAGATTTTTGGTTATTCAAACATGATTTTGCTAAGAAAGAATTGTTTCTTGAACTCATAATATTGACAAAATATTGCCTAACCCATTTATATTGGTAATCACATGATTTTGAGTACAATTTGGAATAAATAAGCATGAGTAAATTTTCACGAATACTAACAAAATTGCATGAGCCCATAGGGCGAATGCAATTTGTGGTCTTTGAAAAACTTTACTTGTGCTTATTTCTTCCAAATTACGCTCAAAATCATGCGATTACATAATAATATACATGAAAAAATACAAGATAGCTTATCATAATTATGCAGATGCAAAGCGCATGCATCAAGTGCATTAAACCTCTTCTGCATTGAATTACCTGATAACTGCATTTATCTTAATCAGAGCTGAGTAATTTTTTCATGTATCCTATTAGAAATCATAAATAACACTCTCCTTTTCACTGAAAAGTTCTTCTCCATAGAAGTATATTTATCAAACAAGAAAACATATAACTGGTTGCATGCCTCTGAAAGTAGGAGGCTAGAAAGGAGGAGTTGTATAGCTTTTTCACAGATGTTCCTTTTGCTCTATTGTGGCTTTTATTTCATTCCCACTCTGGACAGTGACCTTAGAGAAAACGATACTCTACTCCTTCTGTGTATCACTGTTTGCTGATTATCTCGTATGGATTTCCATTCAATTAAAGAAGTCTTTCTCTGAGAGGGAGTGACCTAAGGAACTTAAAAGGACAATGAATCTTGATAGTAACCATGTAGACTAAAAGAAATGCACTGAGTATCATCAGTAGTGATGCTGAACTGTTGTTTTACACCTATCTCAGAAATATCTTTTGGAAACAGAGAAGTTCACATCCATCCAACGTTAGGCAGCACCACATCTCTAGTTTTTGCCGAATGTGATAATTCCTATTAAACCTAAACTACCTTGCAATTAAAAAGCTACAGCAGTAGTAAAAAGAAGTAAACTATGGTATGTGCTCATGATCCAAGACAGGTAAAGTCATTTTTCTTATTCATTTACTTTTTTGTCAGAGACCCGAGGCTCACTTTGAGGGTGAAGTAAGAAGCGCAGGTTGACCAAAGTAAATCCCTGAAGAAGGTCATTTACACGCACGACTTGACCTTGCTCCAAAGAGACTGGTTCTCAGTCGTTTAGGATGATTATGATGACCAATATTCCCTGTTCCTGCAGGGTTGAACTAAAAAAATTTAACAAGTAGACTCTGTGTCGCTGTGCATTTCAAAGCCTCCTTTGCAGTCGCTCTTGGAACCGTCAAGCACTCATAAAATTAAATGTGGCAAGAACCATAAGAGGCGCACGAAGTGCAACCGAGTTTGTCACTGATGTCCTTAAATTGTTCAGGCTCCATGTTTAACCGTAACGTGCATTCATTTATAAAAGACTCATTGTCTGATAGTGCAGCAAAAACTTACTTTGCAAGGTTGTTTTCACGTGGGAAAAGTTGAGATGCTCAATCCGATCCCGTCCACTGAAAGAACACCCTTAATGACGTCACATGATTCTTCGCCTTTACTTACCCAGGCGTCTGGAGTCAAGGACAGGAGGCTTGGCTGCTGTTCGAAAAACTTTGTCAAAGATGGCGGGAATTTTGTCGTTTCTTCAGCCAACTGTGCACTTATTTCGTACTTAGAGGGTTTTTTTAATTATTTTTTCTAAAATGGTACAACTCTATATTCGTGGCGTGGATGTTGATTTTCCTTTCCCACCATACGATTGTCAAGTTTCTTACATGGAAAAGGTTATTCAATGTTTACAAGAGGTACTACCCTAGGTTTACTTCGACGTTCGTTGTCATTGAAAGTATTTTAGGAACAGATGTTTTGAATTTTTGCGATGATTATTCGTAAAATATATTTATATGATATTTACTACGATCTCCGCAAGCCTGAATTCGCACTGTTTGTATTTCGTACTGATAAATGGTTGTGTAAGAAAGTAACAGTAACTCAGAAAACAATATAAAAGTGTATTGACAACTAAGAAATTTACTTCGCGAAAAAGATATGTTAAATTTTGCGGAAACTTTATGCAGACATAGGGAACATTAAGTTTGTTGAACTATGTGGTCGAATTTAATCGTGCAGTACGAATCTTTTTCAAAATATTCATTTGCATGAATTTTTTCTCTTCTTGATGACACGGATAGTTTTTATGATTAATGTGGGAAGCACTTTTTAGGGAAAAAATGGCATTCTCGAGAGTCCAACTGGAACAGGAAAAACCCTTTGTTTGCTGTGTGCAACACTGGCTTGGAGAGAAAGTTATGTGGCAAAACTGCAGCTTAGACAGAGGCTTACATCTGATCAAGGTGGTTCCAGTTATGTGCAAGCATTAGGTGAAGAACTACAGCATGCTACTAATGGAGGCTCTTGGGGAGCAACAGATGGTGATAAAGGTATGAGATTTAAGTTTTAATTAACCTTTTGACCCCTAAGAGTGACTAACATCCAATTTCTTCCTATGATACTACCCCAGAATCACACTCAAATCACTTTTCAAAGAGGCTCTTGAACATTACTTAAATTTCCCTTGCCAGGACCACAGGAAATGTATAGAGAACAGTATGGAGAATATGCTCACTGACATTAGGGTGAAAAGAGTTAGTGCAAGGGTCTTGAAACAGTTGAGGTTTTTGCATACTCAAAAACCTAAGGTTTGAGTTCTAGTGGAATTCTACTCAAACTTTTGTAAAAATTATTTCAAACAAGGATCTAATTTGTTTAAGAAAATGATTTATCAGAACAAAGGAAAACAGATATTAAAGTAGTTTGAATTTGGTTTGACCTGATTTCATTTTAAACTGAATCACATGCAATAATCTCAGTCCCTGAGATGGAAAGGAGACACTTTATTGCAGGAGTTGTATTGCAGTGTCATAGAATTTCTCTGCAAATCTTATGTTGAGTTTCACAATAATTGACTATTAAGCAAAACAAACAGTACTTAAACTGATTGATATTCTCCCCTCAAATTTTAGGTTCTTTTCTTGAGGCTCCAAGAATTTTGTATTCTTCGAGAACACATTCCCAGCTGTCTCAGGCTGTGCAGGAACTTAAAAATACAATCTATAGGTAGGGACTTAGGTCACTATACTTTTATCCAAGGGAATTAAACATTTTTTTTGCTGTAAAGCTTTTCAAAACAGCTTTGTTTTTCTTTAAGAGATATAAGAAATATAGGAGAAATTTTGCCTTGAGAAGGAAGCAACTTGTTTCATCAAAAAACTGTCCTAGAAGGGGTTTGTTTTGTAAGGGATTTAATTTTCTTGTTATGTTGTTCATTGCTTGTCTTGTAGCAAACTTAGCTTAATAATCAGTTTCTTACTTTTTTTCAGACCTAAAGTTAGTATCATTGGATCTCGTGAACAGCTTTGTGTTAATAATGACGTCCTGAAACAGGAAACTAACTCGGCAAAGGTCAGAAAAGAGACTGCAGATTACAGTTTAGATAAACAGGGATGAGTGATCAAAAGGAAAGGAAAAAAATTTGATCCAAGTAGTTTGTTTTTTGACGGTCCTCTTTTTGACACAGCAGATGTTGTTGATAGCTTCTCTTAGTGTTATAAGATATATACCAGAACAACATAAACATAACGTTTACTCTGAAGACCAGTGTTTTTAGAGAACAACATCTAATAGTATCAAAACTGGGCTCCAATCCTCTAACACTTACTTTGTTACAGAAGTATTTTTAGGAGGTTTATTGAGAGGAAGTTGGTTGTGAAATGAAAAATGAAAGAAACTGTTCTCTGCTTCAACAGTAAAAGAAAGCAATCTCAAACTAGTTTTAATCATTTCATTTAGACTGAGGCAAAAAATTCAAGATTGTCGAAATGAAATAGTTGTAATGTTTCCGAATGTTGTGTGGTAAAATGGGAAATCATAGTAAATAGAAACAAACACAACATGGTTTTACTGTGTGCATTAAATTTTGATCATGGATACTTTGACACTGATAACAGGTACATATGTGCAGAGCTAAAGTTCAGGCAAGGACGTGTCATTTTTTCAACAATTTGGATGGTAACAGAACTGGTTATTTATTTTTTACTACCAATTGAATTTCTTGTGAAACAGCTTTAGATTTCAAACTAGCAACACCTCATTACACTTCAAATACCACATAAAAGGAATTAGTCTAAGAAAAAAAATTTTCGACCTGGTCTGTTGCAGAATCTCTTGTAGATGTTAAATTTAATTTTTGTGGAAAACATCCTCAAGCTAATTTAAACTAATGATCCATATGTATGTCCACTAATAGATTTTTTTATGTGAGTGCCAGTCAAAATACCTGTAGAATGTAGAATATCATACAAATATTTTCATATTATACAATTTATCATTATTATCACCTCATTAATTTATCTTTCAATAAGCAAACAAGGCTAATAAAGATTTCACACAAAGTATCCTGGACATTGAAGATTTGGTGGAACTTGGACAAAGACACAGGTGACAAATATAAATTGTCATAGAAAACAAGGTTACTTAGGATAATTTATTCCCACTATAGAATGTAACTGCAAGCAAACCAAAGCATTTTGTACAATTAATGTTTGTGTTGGAAACATGTGTAGATCTGCACAACAACGGCAACAACAAATCCTATCACATACGCACACCTTAACCCCTTACCACTACCAACAACCTACCGGACTAACTTTTCTTATGGCTAAAATTGCAAAATAAACTAATAAAACAATATAGAAAACATTTATTTCACTTAATTGACATAAAAGCAATTGTTGTTTACTTCAGGGTATGCCCATATTACATGGCCAGGGAATTGAAGACCACTGCAGATATTATATTTATGCCTTACAACTATCTCTTGGATCTCAAAGTATGTTTAAAAATATTTGATTGTGCTGATAGCTTTACAGTAGAGGAGAATGTCTTACCTGATATGCTTTCAACTGGTTTACTTTCCAGTCAAGAAAAGCAAATAATGTGGATATTTCTGGCAGCATAATACTTTTTGATGAAGCACATAATTTGGTAAGAAACTCAGCAGAGAGCTGAAAAATAAATTTACTTTATTTTGCTTTCACATTTCAAGGGAGTACTCTAGCTGTGGGCAAGGGAATTAACAAGTTGGTTATCAATAAGATGTTCATGAAGATAATGTATGGCCATAGAGAACTCAAAAAATTGGAACAGGTAATTTAGTGTTAACAACTGAGTTGAAAATGTAAATTGGCCACCATAAAGTGTGTAAAGGCTGACAAAGGGCTAGTGCTCAAAACATCAGCCTTTAGGTTACACTCTTTACAGAGGCCAATTTACGTTTTCAACTCAGTTATTAACACTAAATTACCTGTTATACTCTCCTGCCTAAGCAGCACCATAGTTTCTTTACAAAGTTACCCCCTTTCTTCATTAAAATATTGTTACTCAAAAAAAAGACCTTTAACTTTAATAAACTTAAACATTGATAATCAACTTAGGCATAGTTTTAACATGTAGGAGACATTAATTCAATATAAATAGAGAATGAAGGTTCTTTCACATTGATCATTTTAGGAAAAGACTTGTGAGGAAACTGCATCCTTTGACCTGACATCTTTTGACATAGCATCATGTATAGAGGATGTGGCACAGTGTATTGAAATTATTGAATGCCGTGAACATAATGTATTGGATGTTACTGAAACAGCAGGTTATTTTCAAAACTTTGTTCAAATAATCCCACAGTGGTTGATATTGAATAATTTTATCATTTGACCCAAATGGCCTTGCATGATTTTATTTAAAAACCTTACTAGAATCCCTGTTTGAGGGCTGCATGCAAGCTGTAAGAAGGGCTAGGTAAAACCCCTAGCCCATGTCTTGCTAGATGTAAAATACAAGAAGAAAGAAATTGTGTAGACTCTGTTGTAGTTAGGCCGGGCCACATGTGTAACATTTTGGCTTAAGGGCATATATCATGACCTTGAGCCAAATACGTTTGCTTTCTGACCTTCCTACTCAGTCAATAAGTACTGAACTTTACATACTATTTAACTTTATGATATCATCTCGACTTTTGATCTTGTTTACCATGTTAATTTAAGGTGATGTAGATATTAGCAAAGAAGACCTTGCCCATCTTAAGTGTAAGTGGTTTTTTCAATATTTTTGGTTGATAATTAGATAGATATTGATGCGCAAGGTATTATTGTGAATAAAACAATGAATCTTTATTCCTATTAAATATACTTCTTTATTTTTCTTAAGCTTTGTTTATTGAACTTGAGAAGTTGATAGACATGCAAGAGTTGCCAAAGAATGGAGATGGTTTGACAAAACCTGGAAGGTATGCATATTTGTTGAATGTTTTCTTCTCCTTTTTATTTTTTGTGGATCATTTTGAAAGAGAGTGAGTAATGTGGGATGATGTTATGTGATCATAAATCTGAGATCAAACATTGTATTTGTCAGCACTACTATGTGTGAATCTGAGAAGAAGCTTATCTGATTTTTTTCTGCTTGAATTCCAGCTTTATGTTTGACCTTCTTGGCAAGCTTAATATGAATTTCTCCACCAAGGACCAAGTTTTAGAAGTCCTTGATAAATGTAATACACTGTTAGTTGGAGGTAAAGGCTTTTTTGAGCACATTCTGTGGCTTTTCACATGAAACCTTAAGGTATTTAACAAGTGGATCATTTTCAGTTCTTGAGCAACTGCACACCTCCCCTCCCCTAACCCAACATTAACCCAACTTGTTAGTAGTTGACTGTTGTTGGGTTAGAGGAGGGGTGGTGCTCAGTTGCTCAGATGCTGACATTGATCTGAACAATTTTACAACAATGGAAAACTATGTAAAAATTAATTATTATCTTGAATTGTGCGAAATTATTGAAGTAGTTTTTCCTTACATATGACTTTTATTTCAATCCAGATACGCAAAAGTTTAAGGGAAAACATTTTGCTCTGCAAAAATTTTCTGATGCTTTGCAGGTAACTGTCTTGTGTTATTTCAAGAATTCAATACTTGTTTTTAGATAATGTGAGAAGCATCACTTTAACCTTGCAAATAAAAGAAACAACTTATTCAAAAACCATAGGCCTGGGGTAAACTTTCTGGATCATGTGTACTATAGGTGGCCTCGGTCAACATATCGGCCGATTTATCGGTCGACTATCCACCGACTATCGGTCAACAGTTGACTGACTATCGGTTGACAGTCGACCAACTATCGGTCGATAGTCGACCGATAGATCGGCCAACAGTGGACCAATATATCGGCCGACAGTGGACCAATATATCGGCCAGCAGTGGACCAATATATCGGCCAGCAGTCGACCGATAAATGTGCACATATCGGCTGATGCATGGGCTGACAGTCGGTCGATATATCGGTCGATTATCGGTCAACTATCGGTCGATTGTCGACCGATAGTTGACCGATAGATCGGCCGACAGTCGACCGATAAATGTGTACATATCGGGTGATGCATCGGTTGACTATCGGTCTATATATCGGTCGACTGTCAACTGATAGTCGGTCGGTTGTCGACCGATATATCGGTCGATTGTCGGCCTATATGTCGACCGAGGCCACCTATAGTACACATGATCCAACTTTCTTTGGTGTAAGTATACTTTGGAGTAGTAAGGTAAAAAGGGTAAAGCTAGGACTTGAGGTATGCATATTATAATTTGTGTAGATTTTTAATCCCAAAACCCTTGCAACCTTTAACAGAAGGATTCTATTTCACAGATTTCTAATTTTGATGCAAGATAGTGAATTATTGGTTATTCATTTTTTCAGATCATTTTCAGCAAAGATGTGCAAAACCAGTCTTCTAGTTTAAATGAAGCAAAGTTTTTCAAGGTATTGTTTGTTGCCTGATACAACCATTTTTTATATTATTGAATCTTGTTAGTATTAAAGACATTTAGTCCAGGTATTGTCATTTCCGCAATTTTGGTGAGATGGATATGGTTACTTTCTTTTGTCACAAACCAGGTTCATATCCAACTTGAGCCAGACAGTAATAAGAAAAAGAAGAATCTGGATGTGTGGACAACAGGATCAAAGATTTCTAAACAAGGTTTGACTCCCAATTGTTGTACTGCTGAGATTGTTTATGATGTCTCATCAATAGTTTGGGAAATCTATTTTTAACAGTGTAACTAACAGTATCTCATGATGGTGTTGATTTTCCCCGACTGCACCATTTGATTTGTTTAGAGAACTTGTTTTCCTTGACCAGTCAAGTGCAATTTTTTTTTTCCACACTCAAGACAGTTACCTTAATTTTAGTCTTTTTTTATTAGTCATTGTTAAACTAATGGATTTAGGATATGCAGTTTAAGGGTAATCTGTACTGTTCAGTTACACATATTTAGCAAAAAGAGAACAGTTCATGTCCAATAGCATCTGAACTTCTTACTGTTATGATTTCACACTTTTGAGAAAAACTGACCAAATTCTTTATTATAACAGGTAGGACATTAAGCTACTGGTGTTTCAGTCCAGGACATGCCATGAAAGATCTGATGTCTTATGGAGTATGGACAGTCGTGTTGACAAGTGGAACCCTTTCACCACTTGAGTCTTTCAGAGCTGAAATGCAAATGTAAGAGGGCTCTCTTTTCATGATTAAAACAAAAAGCCTAATTCCCTATTGCATCTGTCATCTTTTTGTTTTGTTGTACAGATCATTCCCGATCCAACTGGAAAATCCTCACGTTATTGAACAGCATCAAATGATGGTTGGTGTGATTACAAAAGCACCTGATGGAGCCACCTTAAATTCATCATATGAGACAAGGTTTGGATACGTCTGAAATAGATTTGGTGGAGGGAAGTGTGTGCATGTGATAAAGTAATGAGTTGGGTTGACTGTTGTTGGATAAAACATCCACTCCCCTCAAATGAGAACTTGATCTTCTACTGCAGCCTATATTATTGTGGTTTTTTGGGACATTTATTCCCCTACAAATACAAATATTTTTTGTAAAGAGATAATGCTTAAGTTTAGGGTTTTACATAAGAACTCATCACATGGACCTAGGCTTGATGCGAATTAACCTTTTACTGAGTAAATTTGCAAAATGTTTGATTTAACTTGTAATTTTTCTTGAAGGTTTACAACTGATTATATGACTGGTCTGGGCAATACAATAGGTAGGTCAGTAAAATCTTCTGTTGTTGGCAGATGGACTAAATCACTGTGATTGTATTCTGTTATGCAAATGTATACTAGTATTTTCAGGATCAGCAGTAATTTAAAATGTTTCTGTATCTTGAATATACTATTTTCAATTTCTTTTGACTCAACTGATTTAATTTGCATTTCCACAGTTAATTTCTCAAGAACTGTACCAAATGGTCTTTTGGTCTTTTTTCCTTCGTATCCCGTAATGAACAAGTGTCTGGAACACTGGCAAGTAAGTTATGAGTTCTATTCCAAAGCTTGTCTTATAGAGTGATTAAAAACATTTTTGGATGAATTTAACTTAAATCTTACAATTACCCAGAAGACTCACTTCCATGTTACTCTTTAACTTTTAGTAACAATTCGGCAGTTTCACAGTTATAATTTTGAAGCTGATTCTTTTATCTTTCACAGAATTCTGGAACATGGTCAAGATTAGAACAGCACAAACCTCTTTTTGCCGAACCCAAAGGAAAAGGAGATTTTGCCGAGGTTATTAGGAGATCAATTTTTCCATATTTTGTATTTCATAAACCGTTGCAAACCAAAGGCATTCCCTTAATTATCTTTTTTATCATTATTATTTTACGATTGAATATATTCTTACATTGCTTAATGGTCACTTTTATGTATTTTTTATTTAAAGACCATGGAGAGGTTCTATGAAAAAATTAATGATCCGAGTTACAATGCTGCAACTTTTTTCGCCGTTTGTCGTGGAAAGGTACAGTGCCAAATGATGTTATTGTCCAACAGAAACTCTGCAGATTTATGTTAGTTACGTTGTGTACTTTTTAGCCATTATTTTCCAGAATTAAAATGCCATGTTTCTTCCTTTTCGTTAGATTGCTCCTGGAGCATAAACACTCTCACCTTGGCTTATGTAGTTTCACAAACTGTTTCAGGTCAGCGAGGGACTGGACTTTGCTGACATGAACGGCCGAGCTGTAGTAATAACAGGTCTCCCTTTCCCGCCAAAAATGGACGCTAAGGTACATAGCAAGAGCCTGACTCTTATTCGAATAATTGATCAAGATGCTAATTCTCCACAAGGAATCGAACTTCGTTCTCCATGTTCTTTTTACTCACACAATGCTCTGGGCATCACTAATATATGGAGGACGCTTGTGCAAGCTCACCATCTTTTATTGTCTAGGCTAATTCTCAAATTCAACACATTGTCCAGCAAACCTGTGATGAGAATATCAGGAAATTTATAGCAGCTGGAAGGGAGAATTATGAATCAGATGTGGACAGTTCATAGGTCAAAAGTGTATGCTTCTTCAAGGACCAGATTTTTCTTCGTTATTTAACACTGATTAATTTAGTGTGAATATGATCTTCAGGTTCGCTTAAAGATGAATTTCCTGGACGAAAATCTTCGGAAAGCAAAAAGTTCGTCATCCAAGGTATCTAGCTAATTCTGTTTTCTATTTCCGCTTTTTTTGTCTCAACTTTAAATATGATGGAATCATTCTGATTTTGTATAATCGCTAAGGGTCTAAGCGGCCGACAGTGGTATCGTCAACAAGCTTCCAGAGCTGTCAATCAGGCTGTGGGTCGCGTCATACGTCACAAGCAGGATTTTGGTGCCATTTTATTATGTGACGTTCGTTTCACTTACCCGGATGCAGTTCAACAGTTACCAAGTTGGATGAAACAATACGTCAAAGTATATAAAGACTTTGGGTCAGTTCAGAGAGATCTTATTCATTTCTTCCGCACTGCTGATAAAATGGTAAGACTTTTTAATGTTGATCTTGAAAAGCAATCATTTACGTACAACTAAAGTCTTGTAAGTGGAGAGTTAGTCGAAATCTGTTACGCTTCTTTTTCGTAGGCGAAACAACCGGTTACCCAACGTTAGGTTTGGTGGCTTTTTCCAAATTTGTCTCCTATTAGTCGCTCTAATTCGTATCTGCCGTTTTATTGTTTTTAGGTCGACAAGTCCTCAATGAAGGTCAAATCATTTAAAAATAATTCCAGCCGGGCCGAAAATACGTCTGCGAAAAAAATTTCTGACGAAAACCTGTCCCATATATCAATAGAAGAAACGGACCTTCAGAAAAATAAGAGAAAAGAAACCGTAAAAGACGTTAAAAACCTGGCAGCAAGAGAAGGTATGAATTTGTAAGATTTTAAGTGGAACAGCTAATTTTCCCTTAGAATCTAGAAATCTATATTTCCCATGTCTATCTATTACTACTGCGCTGCGATAACGGATCTCATAACCCATCCCTCATGATCATTTGTTTGTCTTCTTTAAGCCCCTGTGTCGTCCCTTCGTCTTAAGTATGTATACAAGTCATCTGGAGTGAAAGACATGGCAAACACAGCAAAGCCAGCAAGTTTGATCGAATCCTTAACAAATTCGGAGGTAAAACTGTTCCATACAAATAGTTTATAATGTACGCCATTTTTTCTAATCTATTTTGTTACTTTCCTTGCTGATATGAGAAAGAGATCGCCCCAGAGTTCAGTTCGGTCTTGAAGAATGTCGTCATGTGTAGATCTAAACATTTTTTAAATCTCAGCCGTGATTCACCTAAGCATGAGGAAGTGTGCTTGTTAAATTTTGTTGTTAATCAATTTTAGACAGCCCCGAAAGCTGAGTCGCCTAAAGAATCACCAGAGCAAAAGGTGAGACTTAAATGGAGTTTTTTACTGGTTAATGTACGTCAAAATGAAACTTCAAAAACCCTGCCTTGATGAGGCAAGGTTTTTCCTCTTAGGTGGTGTCCATCTGCTGTAAAAGATTATTCTTCTCTCTCATTTTCAGGAGAGAAGCCTGTCAGAGGCCATCATGAAGAGAAAGGAAGTAAATAGAACAACTAAGCCCAAGAAAGTTTTGAAGGTTATAGCCAAGTGCATTTAAACTGTTTTTATTCACTAATATATAATAATAGTTCTTAGTTACCGTAGCCTCGTTATGTCAGTTCACTAGAGAAAAAGCAAATGAACATATGGAGTAAAGAGCAAACGAGAGATTTTGTAAAAATTGTTAAACTATGTATAGCCGCGTACTTTGTCCATCGGGTACATAGATTGTTACAAAGCCTCTAGTCGCTTAAATTTCTACTTGGCATCAAGGTTGATACATACACACCAAACTATTGAGCCATTGTCAGAGCAAATATTTTAGATCATTTTTTTTCCTTCTGGCTTGCCGATTTTTCCCCTTTTTCTCTTTTCAGGTGGTCAAGGTTAAAGAAGAAGAAAAGCCGAGATCGGTCAGTTGTATTTCCCTCCTTATATGGTATCCAAGGCTTCTTTCGTTTCTTGAGCGCAATAAATGGCGGCAATCAGGCAGCTATCTCCTTGACAACAACCTTTTATTGATTTCTCTCTCTCTTTGGCCCGTCTCCATTGATTCAAAGCCTGGGGCAGACCAAGATATACTGAGGGACTATGACAATGAAAATGAACGTTATCCAAGGGAATAAAGTGTAAATTCTCTTGACGTTAACTGAGGCCGTTGTAACTCAACCTATATTTTAGGGGAGTCCACTTTGTAGGCTATCGAACGTGCTCTGCGAATTGATAGCGGAACGTGCCTCGCTGCCTTTTTACTTCTCTGTACAATATTTTAGAGTCGGCTTCTCTTTTCAGAGTGCGGATCAACATACATCATCACTCAACAAGGCTCAGAAGCTTAATGAAGCTAAGATGTATATAAGTAAGGTAAATTATTATCAATATTTTGATTATGCATTAATTATGTTTACTTCTATATTAGGAATCCCGAACGTTTGAAGTTTCTTCGTCCAATCAGGATGAGATTTGTTCAGCCCAGCTTTTCAAATTGAACAAGTCTCCTTTGCTGTTCAGTTATTCCTCAGCACTTTATTGTGACGCAATGATTGAGAAAACAGAGAAGATTTTGGTTGTGCAGTATGACTCCGTTATTCAAATCTTTGCTGTCGAAAGTAATTTTATTTAAACACTTTATATTTCTTTTCAAATGTGCAAATTATGGGCCTGTTTTTGGGTCTGTTGTAGGTGAAACAAGCGCTCAGTGATGGACAATACAGAATATTCTCTCAAGTTTTGAGCAAGTACAAACAGGTTTGTAATATGCCAAGATTTGTCTTTTTCGCTACATGTTGGCTTCAAAGAAGAAACAATTTGATGTTTTCCTTTTTTTGGCTTAAGATGGTATTTTATTAAACCAATCTTTTCTTATTCAGAGCCTCGACCTAGACTTTCTCATCGAAGGACTTACGCCGCTGTTCACCGCAATTGAAGCACAGTACCCGCTTATGCTCGGTCAGTAGCCCGGTGGGCACTTTTAAGACCGTAATCTTGTTCTCAAGATATTCGCGGTTGGTAAGCTTAGAGGCTCGATACACCGTTATGCTGTTATGACAATGTCTTGTTTTGTGTTAATGATAGGTTTTTCAAGTTTTATCCGGGATCCAGCGGACAAGGTGCGATTCTTTGAAGCGTACAGTGATATCACAGGCTCAGGTAAAGAGGGTATCACGGCGTATAGTCTGTTTATCAAATACCTCATTTAGTACTCACCATACTCGGTTTACCTGTATAACAACATTGGAATAATTCATCTGTAACGCACACTGACTTTCTACAATGTGTAAAAAATTCTACAATGTGTACATTAGATACAGCTATATATGCCATTTATATTAGATATAAAGATCTACTCTGTCTTCAAAAGATACAGCTATCTATTCTGTCTGCATTGGATACAGCTATCAATTGTGTCTACAAGAGACAGTTCTCTTCACTGTCTACAGGAGATACTGCCGCCTTCTCCTTACGAAGTAGGTACGTATATAGAGAGTATAGATGGCTGTGTGTGATGTAGACAAGGGAGTTAGCTCTATATAATGCAGACATGGTAGGTAGCCTTATCAACTGTAGTAGGTGTACACTATTTCATTTTACAGTTTATAGCTAAGAGGTTGTCATCATCGTCTTTCCGGTTACGTAATGTAAGACCTCATTTTGTGTCTCCTTTTCTAGATGTGCCTTCACATTTTATAGCTGGTCTTAAAGTTAAAAAGGAAAAAGAGTCGCAACCTGTAACTGACGGTATGTTTAGCTGAGCTTTTACGATTGAAAGGTTCAATACAGGCTTTATCCACTTTGTTTAGGCAAATAAACTTCCTCTCCTGCTTAAACGAAAAAACACGAGCTTATCACATTCGAAACTTAATTCACGAGTTGTCAACGATATATCATTATCTTGATATGTAAAATTTTCTGACTTGGAAACTTCTAGACGTTTGTTTCATTTTTAGATTCTTGTAGAGTTGGTAAAAAGAGGAAATCTGAGGAAAATAATCAGACACTTTCTCATGAACAAAGCAGAAAAATAACCAAAGTACAGAGCAGATCAGACAAGGTAAGGGTTCTAATGATGTATTTCACGTGACTCCTGACTGCTGCCTACATTCTCGCACGTCCTCCCCTGCCAAGTTTGCTTGAAACAATCTTATTAAAGGAGATCCACAGATACCGCTCGCGGCCAAAAAATTGATAAACTGTATTATCTGTTTTAAACTCAGCGATTAGTTAAGGTTTAGCCAAACCGCAGAACCATCGGCCAGCTTTTGACGGCAGAGGAAAAACTTCAGGTTCAGTGAGTGAACCGTTATTCACGATTGCCGTCTGAGATATTTAATAAAGTTTTTGCTAATTCTGATTTTTCTGAAGGTTTTCAAGCCTGAATATGCTTCAAGTCTGTCTGGGACCAGCTCGCGTCTTCTTGACATCACCAAACATTTGAATGGAGGAGGCTTGTAACAAATCTGATTTCGACTTGTTCATAACTGAACTTGAAGTATCTTTTGCGAATTGTGTCAAAACCAGATCATTGAAATTGTGAAGTGATAGCCATAGATATTTTGTTATTTTTTTATTTAGGAAGAAAAATATACTCCAGTAGAAAAATTCATATGTGATCGATGGTTCTTCTCTTTGTGTTGCTCGGCGTCCTTGCGTGAATTCATTAACTGATTCGATTAACAAATCATAGTTACCTAAATTGGATTATAGGACATTTCTTTCATCCACATCACGGGTGCAACCTCTAACTGTGCGTTTTGACGCAAATTAGTAGTTGTTTGAGTGGCAGCTGCTTAACACTTTTCTTCAGTTAAAGCTCAGTATTTCAATTCTCAAAACTGATCCCCATAATTTTGCTTTCATGTCTATGGTGGGAATTTACTAATCAATTGAAGACATTCCTTTCCTTCTCATCACTGTTTCGTGTGACAGAAGGGAGGGGTTCAACAGAGTGGATGAATTCTATTATGAGAAATGGAATAGAAATTCTGAAAGATTGACAACACGTACTTTCGTTGTCCTTGACGACGTCCAAACTGTGAGGGTTCCCTTTATTTACAGCAATCCAACTGATATATTGCACAAATCTGATAATTGTTTAGTCTTAATAAAACGAACTCCAGAAGACTTGTGGTGCGCGCCATTTTGTCTCCTCCCTTATCTAATCACTAATTTCATTCTGGAGAAATACAAATTAAAATTAACATGGTTTTCATCAGTGGTCAAATATGGTACTTTCCAAATGTTACTTAGAATAGATTTAACGCCGTAAGTGTATCTTCACGAGACGAACATAGCATGTGGTGTTCAGCTTACCATCATTAGATTATTTAAAGCAAGAGGCATTGTATCTTCAATTTAACAGCGATGAAGTCTCGTAATCATCACCAAACGGATATGAACAGAGTAACTCTCCTGAAGGCTGCAGCAGGGAGCCCAGTCTGGCTGAGTTTCAAGTGCAATGTTTACAGGATTATCCTTTCTCTCACGTCTGTACTTCACCTGGTCACAGATGACTCACACACGAACGATTTTCTGCACGAAACCAGTTTCGATCATTCTGCATTTTAACGTCACCTTAACTACCGAGATCTGCAAATTTTAAATTCGTTTTCAAAGGAAACTAAGCACATTCGGCAAAATCTCAACGACATTACACTTCGATGCGATTTCGTGACCAAGTTTCGTCACAATGGTTGAAATGAAATCTATCATTTTCGTTGGTTTGATTTCAGTACTTACGGAAGCTTTCATCACAGTTACTTGACACTAGTTCAACGTCTCTGCTTTTTTATGCCTGCTTAAAAAACAATCCCAAGTTATTTTTCGAAAAGCGTATTTTTGTCTCTGTCTGGTTCCGGCCAGTTCCTGTTTCGAATGAGTCATTGTTACTTTGTCCATGATGCATATACTAAGTGAAGAGTTCTGAAATAAAAAAAAAGAGAAGAAAAAAAACTGTAAAAAATTTTCATTACCAAACGACGCCATTTTCATTAGGGCCATAGAGAGAAATGAAAATTTTGTCTTCATTTTTTACACTTTTTTTTTTTATTAATCTCTTTAAAATTTTCATGCGATTAAAAGAAAGTATTTGAAATAAAATGATTATAAGCGTCTATAATGAAATCGATTTGTCAGTAATTACAGAAAAGGTTTTACTCGAAATGACGAAATTTTCATTTACGTTACAATCGCCGATTTGTATAAGTACGCACGTAGAGTTAAGTTGTATAATTTCTCGGTGGTTATATTTCCATAATTTCTTAAAATTCCATCTTGAAAATAAGAACACCTTCGATTGTAACCACGGGGTTTATCACACTTTTTATAACTATATGTTTATCTCTTACCAAGGTTTTCCGTTATTATTTGTCAAGCACACAGAAGATTTTTCGTCCTTTTTTGGGTTAGTAAAACACTAGCGTAAAATATGATGTAATGGACAAAATTTTACAAGAAGGGAACTTGTTCCGGCATATGAGATTCGTGATGGAATTTCCACCAGTTTTGTGGTAAAACCAAAACCAAGCAGTGGGTATGACCCGGGAAGATTGTCATGGGTCTTCATCGCATCTGTTGATCGACTCAGCCACAAAGTTAATGATATTTAACAGTTCGCTTTTGTCGTTTGACTAACGACGAATGATAAATCATTGGTTTTTTTTTGTTTTGTTTTTTTTTTTTCTCGGAATCATGTAAAGAAATTTAACCGCGAACCCGCTCAATATGTCTGGGAGTGCCTGTTCAACTTCAGCAGGGGAGGGAGTTGAGTAGGAATAGAGATTACTGAGACCGGATATGAGAAAAGAGAAGGCGGAAAGCGAACTGCGTGAAGTCAAATACCTTCGAGTATTAAGCAAATAATCGAACGAAGTACATTAGTCATAAAGATCGTAATCTCGAAAGAAAGTTGGGAAGCCAAGTCGAGTTAGAAGGCAAAAAATAACTTTTTCAAGAAGCTTATATATTAAGCAAGAAACTGTTTCTGAAAAAAAATTCATGGCTCACGCAAAATTCCGTACTTAAGTTAATTGATCCTTAGTGAGTCAGAACCGAATGATTATTACAAACTTTAGCGTGAAATTAAAGACGAGGTTGAAGATTGCCCAAAATGAAGAGAAACAATAATTTCATAATTCATAATCACTTGCCAATCTCTTACAAGGCTAGCCACGTTGAGATAAATTCAGAATTTTTGCTTACCTTCGACACCATGGTAATATTGACAGAGAAGCGCTTCTCGACTCCGCAGCCTTTTAAGAAGCATCCATCGATAAACAGATTTGTCTAATACTACTGTGAACCATTTTCATGCCCTTTTTAATTTGTCATGTCAACTGTTACAATAAAACAAGCAAAACAAAAATAGCTATTAGGCGATGATGGTTTATTATTTCAATAAATACAATACAGTATTGTGATCTCTGACATTTTCTGTGATGTTCTGTTAATTGCTGCTTAAAACAATTAAGCTTCTGTCTCCAAATAACATTTAATTACATTGTCTGTGAAATATACTCCACGAAGTACAACTGGGTTATCTTGAGCGCAATTATTGCGCACAGTGATGTTCTCTCACTCATAAGCGGCATAAAATAACCAGTCTTAATAATCTTGGTCTCCCAGTCAAGAGGGCACACATCAAGTCAAGTTGGTAACAACCAGTCTTAAATCTCTTGAATGAGGATAGAAACCTTTACATAAATTGAGGAATTCCATCTCGAATTCGATCAATGGGAGCACCATATTGAATCAACAAGGCAGCAGCGTCAAAATTCCCAGCCATAACTGCTATCTCCAGTGGTGTTAGTCCGTCAGGAGTTTCGCTTGTAAGTTGTAATCCAAGTTCTATTAAACTCTCGGCATATTTTGTAAGTCCGCGAGCGACTGCCTCGTGTAAAGGAAACAGTCCCAACTTAGGCAGTGCGTCCAACGAGATTTTCCCATTCTGAATATCACAAATAATGTCTTCCATATCAATGTAAATATCTTCTACAATCATGCCATATCGGCGGCTTTCACGGTTTCGACTGTTCGTGTTGTTTTCACCGCGATTTTCTTCTTGTTCAAGAGCAGAATTCTTCTTTTTTCCTTGTTTAGAAGAAACGTTGCCATTGGAAGCAGTATCTGACATATTCTCCCCGTTTCTACTTCTTCTTCTCCTTCTTTTGGCAAGTTCATGGCCATCTTTTCCTCCATTATTAGCTCTCATTATGTTGTTCTCGCTGTGTTCTTTTGTAAGAGTTCTTCCCTTTGTGTAGCTTGGTCTAAATTGAGAGTTGGCTTGGCACACTGCCTCCTTTTATAAGTCGCACAAAGGTTACCAATGTAAATCGAGATGACGTTTGTTTCCGAATTAAGAGGGTTTAACTCTAACCCTTCTTAGCCTTTATCTAATTTGAACCTGTTTACATACTTAAAAGAAAAACAAGACATCCACCGAAAAAATAACGTCGCTCGCACGCAAACTTGTTGACGTGGAAAGTGATCAAAAGTTTGAAGTTTTTCTCATATAAACAATCAAAGTGTGTCAAACGGAAGCGGATCTCAGCCCACGGATTTTCGCTGGCTTAGCGTTTCCACCATAGCCTTGGTTTGTCACGAAACTTGGAGTTTAACCGCCTGCTACTTTTTATTACCTGGGTCGACTGCTTCCGATACTTTAAATTTTAGAAGATGACTGAAAATGACCTTTTCGTTCTTCAGAGTACTTTAGTTTTAATCGTTTCGGAAAGTAAGAGTTAAGTCCACCATAGAATATGGTGTTTTTTTAGTTCTATTTTGCATGTTTCAATCTCACAACATTTAAAAAAAAGTATTTGTTCGTAAATGGTATATGCGTGGGAACAAAAAGGGATTTACGGTATTAAAGAGCACAATTTCATACAAATTGACTTAAAATTAATTTTTGCATTTAATCCGCTACTTCTTCCAATTTCCCCTCAGCTGGGCACAACTTCCCGTACATGTAGAAATAAATATTTTTTCAAATTTTGTTCATGAGAGTTTTGAAATATTGTCCTTTGTTTTGTATTAATCTTGAAAAACTCACGAGCTTTTCGTACACTGGAGATGCCTGTCTGTATTAAAAAGCACAGAGATGTTCTCTTTTTTAAACAACGATTCAAGGGAGATTTGTTACTTCAGACTTTTTTCGTAGTTAAGAATATCTGTGTGGGATGATTTAAACGTGGTGTAATTGAAGTCGAGGAAGGCATTTTAAGCTCGAGACGGCTCCAATCAGCTTATCCCCACAAGACCTACAAGGCCACAAAAACCAGCGCATTGTGCTTACTCGTCAATCTTACAAAAGGTCAGGCGCTGAAAGAAAGTGTCGTTTTGGTAGCACTCACGAAGTCGGCTGAAATTGATTCTATTTTGATAAGCTGAAAGAAATTCTTGATTTATTCTTGCTATTCCTTTCTGCCCTTACTCCTCCTGTAAGAATAGAATTTGGTTAAACAGCCCTAAAATAGCCGTAGCGTAATGGAATGAATTCGTCGGAACAACCAACGGGTGGATTTGAGAAGGTTGCAGTTAAGGAAATAGACAGGAACAGCTGACAGCTTAGAATTTTCCTCCGGCAAACTCTAAACCACAAAACTGAATGTTCTGGTTTTTTTTTCCACCACAAAACTGCCGACACGCTTTGCCGGTGGGAGCGCAAAGGGTGCTGGGTCATACTTTTATATGGATTAGAGTAACTGTTATGTAACTTCATTAATGAACTTTCTCTAATATCCAAAAGAGACTACCAAATTGAGTCTTGTGAGTTTTTTGTCAATAGTGAAGAGAGGTATGTCGAGGTCAGTAAAGGGTCCTTAATTATGTGGCGCACACTCCATATTTTTAGCCGAAGTATTCTCGCCAGCGTCTATATCGGTCAGCGATCAGTTACCATCGGTGTTTGCAGTCAATCAGCAGCCAATCAACGTTTGATTGATAACTTTCAACGATCACGTAACTGGTGTGCATATTTGTTCCACCACATGACCCGCCCATACCAACTGAGTCGGGGTCAAAAGGAAAGAGGACATGAATTTACCATCTTCCAGTTTTCCGGTTTCAAGCTCATTTTTGGTGTTCTTTTAACGCTTTGGAAGAAAACTTTGCCTAAAGTAATGTAGACAGTCATGAAACCTTTGGACCCAGCCGTTGCTGTAACAAGAGTTAGTGTCAGATGATCAACAAAAATGCGCCATTTAAGTTTTCCAAATAAAGTCAACACGAAATTTCTCTGAATATGTGTAATTCTCACCAATGTTTCCTCTTAAGCGAGTGTTAAGCGCTCTGAAAATACTAAGCCTGAAATTTACGAGACAGGTGGAATAAAAAACAAACAAACCTCTCTCTAAAGGATTTCTTAACGCATTATGGCTGTTCTAATCCTCGGTTTGTAACAACTTGAAGATTATATTTCACTGGCTTTTGAAAAACCCCAGTATATTTCGTTGACTTTGAGAGAGCTTAGGAACAGAAACTTAGGTAAATTGGCGATTAGAATTGGGAATATGATATCGAAAAGAACACCCTGAACTTGAAGTAATCCAGAAAGAACAGGTTTGGAATTTCCCGATTATAATTTGATTTACTCGTCCCAAAAGGATACACCTACAGTGAACTGTTAACAAGTCGCACAGTAAGTCACGAATATGGTCACAACAGGAAAATTCTTGCCAGACCTTATCCGCTAAGACGACGCCCGCAGCTTTCCTCGTCCTACTTTCTCTAAAGAATGAGACTAGTTGACGAGGCACGCAAGTGTTTTAAAAACAGGCAGTCCTAGAGAAGAGGCGGAATTCCTTTACGGCGCCGGTTCATTTCCCTCTTCCTTTGAATGCTTTCGGTGCAGGGTAGAAAGCAAACCTTTTGGATGTTGCATTCGGATGTGCAAGTGCACACAGGCTTTTGAAGAGTCGGGTTTCACGTGGTAAACAAGAAGTCAACGTGAAATCCATGGGGAAGTGTGTAATGTGATTGGTCAGTCGCTCTTCCCTGATGCGATTTAATCTTGGTCTTATTTCATTAGTCCTTCCCTTCCTCAGGCTGGTACGCGAGCATGCGCATTATTGTACCAAATGATTATATAGAGAAGGAGCGAACATATAAAATCATTTGTTACTTGTCAGTTGAGAGTTTCGTTTGGCTTTCATCAAGTGAATTTGGGAATACTAAGATACTTTTGTGTAGTCTACTTTCACCACATGCAAAGATGGCCATTCTAAGCCGTCGATGCCTGCATGTGCGTGGCTAAAAGTTTCCTCGGCTGTTCTTTCTCTACAATCGTTTTTTTGCTCTTCACTGCTTCGTGACTAGAAACAAGTTTATGAGAAGAATTAAATAATGATCGGAAATGAATCTCTCGACACATAAGTGATTGAAATCTCGATGTTTATCTTAGATCTCTTAGGACTGGATGAACCAACTTGCTTCCCAGACAAATTGCAAGAGAGTGCGGCCCCAGAGGTCGGCTAACACCAAATATAAACATTCCTTTTTTCGTTAACAAAATATTCATTACACCCAACTAATCAGTTGCTTATCAAATGCCTCTTTGAAGACAAGAGTTTATACATATATTCCGGATAAGGATTATTGTTAAAAAATAAAAACAAGTACACGGATGACAAGGGAAAGATGTCCGGCATTCTTTTTTCAGTGCTTGGGATCAAGTACCAGAGAATGTGTAAAACTGCTGAGGTGATTCATCGTGCAGAAAAAAAACGTACGTGACTAGGATTGAAATTTTGCCGCTCAGTGGTTAGGTTAGACCCGTGAGAAAGTAGCTCCTAAAAAAAAAAACCATTGTCAGAAATCAGCGTCATAATACTTCCGAAGTATTAAGGATTGGGGCTTAGAAGCTTACTGAATATTTAGTCTGTCTTGGTTGATAAACTTCTGTTTACCTGAGGACTCTTAGTCTTCAAAAGAAAGATAATTAGGATAGAAACGGAAACACCGTATTTCCTGCAAACTTGATTGCCCTACCTCGTTGACTATATTTATTTGCATAAACTTATTTCTCGGTGTATTTACTGCATTACAAATGTGTAGCATAACACTTCGACAATCGTTTGTTTCTCGTACCAGAGGCAGATCCGAACAGATCATTTTAACATCTCTGATTACACACCTCATTAATTGCAGCAAAGTTTCATTGCAGTGCAGGTCAATTCGTGATCAATGGTTTACTTATGAATCTTTACTTGTTAATCTTCAACTTCGGCTTGAATCTTTTCACTCAAATCTGGGGGGAAAGAATCTCGTGTTTACATAATACCGCACCGCATGTCAAGCAAAGCTGACTGTGTTTCACTTTTTTATATTCATCTTTTTGTTTTGTTTTGTTTTGTTTTCTTTCTTTTCTGTTTGGTTTGAGTTTCCTCATTAGGCAGTGAAAAGCTTTTTCGCGAAAAGTGCGCAAGTGACAAGGAAGGTAAAAATTAGTCGCGGAGACCTGTTGGTTTTTTCCGTTATTTTGATGAAATCGTTAAATAGAAATGAGTCACAATCAGTATCGTTGTGGGTCCGTGTTATTTGAAGGGTGTCATGGACGATTATTTATCACGCATCGTCTGCTCGGAGTGCTCGGGAAAAAGTGATATTTTTCACCTATCTGAGTCAGTAAGCAATTAAAATTAGTTACAAAGTATTAAGAGTAATCAACTGCGCGAGGAAAAACATTATAGCAAATACAGAGTCCAAAAGGCATTTTAAGGTATTTAAATATTATAAAATAACTTATGTGGTCAGCGCATGGTCCGTTAGCTCAGTCGGCAGAGCGCGGTGCTGATACACCTAGATCAAAGATCTAATGGCTACGCCGAGGTCGAGAGTTCGAGCCTCTCACGGACCATATTTTCCTTTTTTGTAATTTTTCCTTTCTCAATTCTCTGCCCGTAACTTTTCTTTCTAAACTAATTTTTTTTCTTCCTTCGAAGTCTTTTTTGAGCTTCAAAGAATAAACTAGATGTATGTAATCGTCCCGAGGCCCAAATGTTATGGTGACATAATCATCAAATCCTCTTGTCCTTTGTTTGCATGGTAGTTATCTCTATTTAGCGAGCATGAATCTCCTTTATGGGTCTAACGAAGTTCGTCAAGAAAACATTTCTGATCAACGTTCTCGTTCTTTTCGTGATTCCTTCTCCCCGGGCCAACATGATTCCAGTCACTCTTAAGTGATTTCCGCAGATTTAAGTCCTAAAAAATTTGGTCTGGAACCTGGTTACTTTCGAGTAATCTATCATATGACTCGGACATTCGCACACCTTCTCCCTTCCCGCAACGACTAGAGTCTACCTTGTGCACGACTAAACATTTTTATATTTTTGCGCACTTTTTTGCTTGTCAACATACTTCTCCGCAACTCGCTCAGAGAATCAGCCCAAAAAAACAAACTTATGGGTAACCACAAGGGAGAGAAACTACTTAGTGTACGAATCATTTAAATCCCTTCATGAAGAGGTAGTCAGGAAGAAATAACATGCGATAAAATGAGAAAATTGAGTTGGGCATAAGGTGAATAGGGGCAATTGTAATAACAATTAAAAAAGAAAACAAAGGAAATATATCAGTTCAGTCAGAACAACAAAGTTTATTTATTTATCAAGAAAGATCTTTCCTCTTCATTTCCATATTAGGAGTCATAGTTCCTACAAATAGAACAAAACAACAAAATGTTAAAGACCATGTTACCATTTAGCAGTAATGCTTTACACAAGGCAGATTGAAACAGAAAAAAACTACTGAAATGATACAGCCTCATTGAATTTTATGCTAAAAACAAAAATTTGAAAATTGAAAACTAAAAAAGGTCAGAGGTAACTTACAGACTTTCATTTCTCAACTAACTTTTACAGAAGAGGAATTCAACAGAGGGAACTTACTTGTTAACAATGGAATCTTCTATACAAAGCTTTGTTAGGGAATCATCTGCTTCGCCCTACAGAATATGACAGAATATAGCATTCTGATGAAGAATTTATTCTCTCAAACACTTTACATTACAAAGTACATTTGCTTGTGGATAGAAAGGGACACACTGATCATTACAGAAAAACTTAAATTAAAGCAATTACAGATGGCTGAGCTTACACATCAATTCAGACTAAAGAGGGTTTGAACATTCACCTCTCAGCTACAAGTTGGGCATTACCGCAACCTGAACAACAAAACCACATGTTTAACCTGCCCAAAATTTGTCTCCAGTTTGCCCTTCCATCAAATTATCTTTTCACATAATTAACCCTTACGTACCATCTGCCTGATGTTTCCACACAAAGCATAAGTCTTAAAACTGCCAGTGAATCGCCCAGTCTCGTCAATCTATAGCAAAGCCAACAAACATTACCATAGAATTTCTTTCAACAGTCTGAATAAATTATTAAGTTTTTGATAAGAGGCTTTAGTTCAGGGATTTCAAAACTATCCTAATCTCCTGATCATGAACAAGTTTTTTACCAAGGTTTGACCCTTGCTCTTGAACAAATTGAATTCTAGACAAAATGTTTGCATCAGTTTAAGCTCATGTAGTGCTTATTTCAGCATAGCTAGTCCTACCATAACAGTTGTTTATCTTAGGGTATCCTGAAATGTTGTGATGTGTCTTTTGTGAGGGTGGTGTTTGAAAGGGCAAGGAATGAGGGAAATTGATTCCTTTAATGTCCACTTTAACTCAGTTCTCTATTCATCAATTTAAGGAAGAGGAAGAAGCCTAAGCCTAAGCTTGGAATTGAAGCAGAGTAGCATTTGCCTGCCTACCTGTCCGACATTCAACTGAACTGAGGCATGGTCTTTGGCCCCAATAACACGATTTGTAACGGAGCTGTATAGGTATAAAAAATAACTATGATGATAAGATATATGAAAAAATTACTCAGTTCTGATTGGTTAAGATAAATTGCAGTTTTCAGGTAATTCAATACAGAAGAGGGTTAATTCAGTGCAAAGAAGTCACAAACCAGACTGAACAATTCCTTGAACTGTTTAGCCCATCTTTTAACTTTTTTGCAACTTAAAGCAGGAGTTTCAATAACATTAGTTATAAGCAGCCACTGAAGGTTTAATAGGCGGCTGTGACCACCAAACAGATGGAGGTGAGAGGTCCTACAGGCAGTGGTAGACCGCTGGTAACCGGCTTTTATTGAAACCCCTGCTAAAAAATGTGAAAATATTATTGTATGTTATTGTTTTGATTGTATGTGGTTGTTTTGACCGAACACACTACGTCACTTGCAGTGTTTGAATAAATGTTTACAAAGACATCCCAAATTGCACTCACCCTGCAGGCTCGTGTAATTTTGTAGGTCTTTGAAAAAATTTTACTCGTGCTTATTTATTCCAAATTGCACTAGAAATCATGTGATTACCTATACCAATAATAATAAACACAATAATAATCAATCTAAGCACGTGTAGCTAGAGCTCTGTCATGAATAATAAGGATGGAACACTAAACAAATTAGTTGACTCTGATGATAACCTATAGCTAGTGTCTAAAGCGTTTGGTTTTTACGTTAATCAATATACTTTTGCCCTATACATAGGTCAAATTTGTTCACTTTGCAAAAGGTAACCCAAAACTAAGTCTATTACTCCTTAATCGAACGTAGCAGTAAACGACGATTCGACGACGACATTACACGATTCTAGAGCTAAAATTCATATATTGAGTGCTGATCAACTCACCATTTCCTTGGTGTGTACATGTCTACGTTTTCTCCTGCCTCGTTCTGCATTTTATTCGATGATCTAAGTAGTCAAAGAAATATAGAGAGATTTTAAGTGGAAAGATTCATCGAAATCGACATAGCTAAGAACCACTGAAAGTCTGTTTTACCCTGGTTACACGTCTTTAAGAACTTCTGTGAAAACAAAGATGGCGAAAAAAGGACGAAACGTGCGCAGTCCCAGCATTCATAGTGCGCGAAATTTGTTTCCAGGCATACTACTGATGCACGCGGATAAAATGCGCAGGTGAGGGACTAAACAAGATGTAGTAGGAACATGACGAGCCAGAGCAAACCGGATGTTCAAAAATTCGTGGGGTTTGGTTGCTATGGTGTGACGTCATGATCCGGCTCAGTAGCTATCATCGCTTTCGATTTGTGGTTTCAACAGGTGAGCGTTCGGTGATTACATTAACACCGTTGTGTGCAACCTCCAATGGCGTCAATCCTGTTTATTTTGAGGGGCTGGATTTTTCTTCTGACATTTTTTGAGGTTGAATTTCAGAGATTACTCACAAGAGCGGGGCAGTGTTCTCGTTTCGATCAGGTGCTGTGCGGCATGGATGCCTTCGATATTCGAAGAGCTGAATTGCTTCACTCCACGAGCGATTCGAGGGACTGGTATCTCCTGAATTCCAAAATATGCGGCATTCCTGTAGGAAAATTCATATCGAGTAGCCCTTTGGTGTCAAGCTTTCCAAAAGAATTTAACACAGTGCAACTCTCGAATCTTAAAAATGGCGGGCACTTGGATCGACGACTAGTTCACAAAGAAGAGGTATTCATAGCCTCTTCTTTCGGCGTTGTTTCCGCGATACTTCGGCAAAAACTAAAAGCGGGCGAAGAAAAAAAGTACAGTTGGTTGGTTGATGGCATCAACAGCCTAAATATTGGCCAAGATAATGAAGATTGCCAAACAGCGACTGACACACGTGACAATAACAAGGACAAAATTCATGACCCTGTACAAACAGTATTTGGAGTCGATTCAAGGTCAGCCATATCCATAGAGGATATCGAGAAGAGTCAAGATGAAAATCTTAAGCTTAAGGCTGAACTTGAAGTTATGCTTTACCAGTTAGAGGCCCTTCGAGATGAGGTGAAAAACGGCGGTCAATCGACGCTGAGCTCAGGCACACAGGACCCGGACAGTACAAGCGATATGTGGACCTTGATCGGCGATGTTTGCGATAAGTTCCAGGTGCCTCTTGCATCTTTATTCGCCGATCAGGTGGACCAGAATGTTGAAGTGGCTGAAGTGATGAGCGATATCGCAGAACAGCTTCTGAGAAAAAAAAAAGACCCGAAGCAAACCCTGGAAGCAATACTGGGGGACAGTGCCCCAAAATTCTTTCAATCCCTTCGTGTGCCCAATTGGACGTTGCTTTACTTCAAGCTGCAGTCCCGGATCCCAGACCAAGGATGGCAAACCTTGTTGAACTTTACAAAGTTAGGGCGAACTAAGGTAAATCATTTTGTCTTTTTAAATCATTTTGTATTGCCAGTTAGTGTGTTTGATTAAATTGGTGAGTGGGGAAAGTCTGCCACCCCTGTATTTAAATTCTGGTCAATTTTATCCGTTTCTTTTGGAGGTCAAAATTTATTTAATTATGATATAATAAAACAATATACCGATACAAAGTACAAAGATAAATAGAAAAATAACAAACAGAAATATTGTTTTTCCTCTTTTTTTATTGCTAAACTTTGTCAAGGGCATGGCTAGAGGGGTTCCTGAGGTGTCCCTGACCCCCCACCCCCCTTTAACCATACCTCATCTTACTAAAATCATTTTCACTGATGAGCAGTGTGACTAAAATAGAGTGGTGTATATTAGAACTCAAACTGTAACTTGATCTCAGTATTTTTATTTCACAAGACATGTCTTTCCTTACCTAAACATTTATTTGTGCTCTTATCATTATTGATGGATTCCACATTATATTATAATCATTCTATTACCATTTTACATTTTAATGGGTTCATTGATCTGTAATGCCAGGGATGGAAACTTAATTTTGACAGCACTGGCCATCGGGCGAGTGCCTTTAATAAATGCAACAAAAAGCCTAGGATTTTTACTTGCCCAAGTAGTTTTGACACTCGCCTGGGCAAGTGGGCAAGTGCTAATTTCCAACCCTGTAATGCTTTCTTTTATTGATTCATTAAGATATTGTTATGTCTGCATTTGTTTATCTAGACGAAATCTGACATTCCACTTCTTCTGAACAAGAATCACATAAAGGCTGTGCGCAAGATGATTTTTCATGTTGTAAAAAAGGCAATGGGCATCTGCCCCTTGCCAGATGGAGCTCCTTGGGGATATCAGGTTAACCTTTCTGCTGCAGTGGCTTGGGCAGCAAGGGAAACAAGACTGCATCAGCCTGACCAGCAAACCCTTGAGCTTAATCTTAAGCTAGATGGGAGACCATTTTTTGGTTAGTTTTTTCTTGTTGCATATCTAAAGGGCAAATTTAGCATTTTACTTTCTATAAGCTGTCTGATATAATTATCAAGATCACCCCAAGCTACCCTACAACATCAAGTTCCCGTTTTGAACCTCTGTTATTGACAAATAAAGCAATTCCGAAAATCACTAGTGCAGCATGCAGTGTATTACTGAGAAAACAACCCAACATTTATGAAGCCGCCTATTTTTCATTTGTTCTTGCATGTCCTGTTAAGGACAAGTAATAATAAGTAATCATAGTGTCGGATAATATTCCTGTTCTGACATCCTTCTACAGGTAGGCAGCAAGTCATGATAGGTGTGGTTCCTATCAATGTCAGTCATGCGTCAAGTGAGAGCTGTAAAAGTGTCTACCCTATAGCAATTGCAAATTGTGAGGAAAACAGGTGATAATAATAATATTTAGGTCTTCAATGGCTAAAATATCACTTTAAGAAATGCATTTAGCAGACTGCTAAATGCACTATTATGATTTCATAATTCAATGCCCATCATTAAGTTAGGAGTTCAATTAAATGAGTTTAAACTGTTTTTTTTCTGTAGGATCAATATTGAAGCCCTAATAAAGGAAATCAATGCCCAAAAAAATGCCATCAAGAAAAATGGAATAACTATTGATGGAAGACACTTTAAAGTCAAATTTACAGGTGATTAAATATACTTTCCTAGGCCACTGTAGGGCCAAAGAAAAATATCCAGCTTATTGCTGGAGTTCCTTTATATATTGAAGTTATATTTATTTTCAGAATTACATGTATTTCTTTCTTCTGTTTGCTATTAAAACATATAGTATTATAATAATATTGTAGAATACCTCCATCTGCTGAATTTGTAAGTGCCTAATGTTTCATGTGAGCACTGGACTCCAGATCAAGCAGTCCGGGTTGAAACCCTAGCCAAGGCCATTGTGTTGTGTTCCTGGGCAAGACATTCAATTTTCACAGTGCTTCTCTCCACTCACAAATAATATAAATGTATATGAATTTGTATCAATTGGCAAATTTAATGCTGGGCAGGGATAACCCTTTTATTGACTAGCATCCCATCCAGGGTGAAGTAGAAATACTCCTAGTCCCTTAGTGCTACTGAAATCCGGATAAGCTTTGATGCTGGTGGGTGACTTCTGGGCCCAAACCCAGACCTTACCTTACTTAATAAGGGAGACATAGTGATCTGCATTGTAATTATCAGTGGTGAGTGTGCTGAACTTGAGATCTAGTGATCTGGGTTTCAAGTCCTGGCCAGAGTAATTGTGTTGTATTCATAGGCAATACTCACAGTGTCTGAGCTCAGGGGATTGAAAAAGTACCAGTGAACTTAATCCTGGCATGTATAAACCCTTTGATGGGCTAGCGCCCCATCCGGGTGCGCATAGAAATACTCTTGTCACTTTATGCTCCTGAATCCAAGGTAAGGCTACAAAGCCTGATGGGTCACTATAGGCTTGAATGGCCCTTTACCTACTGCTAAATTACTGACTCCATCACCTTAAAAAAAAAAACAAGACTTAAGAATCAATTTCCTCATTCTCTTCTTGGATGTGTTCCTAAAGATTGTAACCATCTGCATTTCTAAGTCAGGCTGTAGAAATGCTGATGACAGTAAATGCAAACTGATCAATTAAAATAAAAGGCATTTTGGGATGTGATCCCAGAAGAAGCCTGTTAATGGACATTAAAATCATATTTGTTAATGTCGGGATGTGACATTCAAGAAAATTTAATTATTCATCTTGTTTTTTTATGACAGTTACGCTTGATTACAAGGCACTGATAATGCTTATCAAACGAAAGAGTGAAGATAATGAGTCAGATGAAGAAATGGAAGGTCTATGTCAGAGAGGGTTGGACACAGAGTGCTGTGTGTTCTGTAAAGTTATACGGGTAAGTTTTCACAGAAGTAGCCATTAAATGTAGTTCCTATGTCACTGGATGTGCACAAGTCATTTTATAATAGTGTTTTCACTGTAAGTTTTGGTATATGGGTAATTAAAATTCATACTCAACTTCAACTTCTTCTTCACAGTTTTTAATTGTATCAAGCTTGTTAAGGATACTATTATAGACAAAGGATTCAATTTCAATCCGATCAATTATCAATTACTTTGATTGTGTGCCTATTTATGGACGTAGTTACAATGTTTTTTCTGTTTTCCTATTGGTTTGTAATGAGATCCTTTAGTGTCACCTCACATTTTCCATAAGATTTTGACTTATTGTCCATTGTTTGCCTTGTTTGTTGTCTTGATTCATAATCTTTGGCATGAGTGGGACCGATATTTTATGATCGTTTATAAATCATTGTTAACTGTAATCCTTGGTTTCCTTGTTTTGTGGTTCCTTGATGATGACCTGTAAAATAGTCCTGTTACTTAGCAAACACACCTTAGCGATACCCCTTGAATTTTTGTCTTGTCTTGTTGCAAGCTGTCACTATCTGGTAAACAATAAAATATCGTTCTCTATTTTATTGCAGGGATGTGCATGTCTGGGGGTTGAACGTGGTGAATCCTGTGCAGAATGCTTTATCAAGAGCAAGGCAAATGTTGGAGGGTCAGTAAGCCCATTTAATTTTTTAATGCAATCATTTTACAAGGGCAGCTGTATGTTATTTATGTGTTTTTGGTTATGTGATTAATTTTTTTGTACACACCTCAGACTTTAGACATGCATCTATGTATTAAATTTTGATTACAAAACTATTTTCAGGAAACAAGTATTTTATTAATCCCTGTTTAGCCTTCTCCATTATACCTTACATTAATTTTCTATGGTTGTAGATATAAGCATTATTGTCCTTAGAGAAACTGCAGACAACTTCCCAGGAATTGGCTTGATTGTAATCGTGCATAATTACAATCTGGCATAATTGTAATTACATTGTATGCTCAGGAGAAACTGATAAATACCTAAGCTTGATAATGTTTAGGTATAAAATAAAAGGTCAACTTTCAGTAATTTTTGATATTACTCCTCCTTTGCTAATATTTTAGATGGAAGGGTGTTAGGGATTACTTGCTGTTTCTCCTTGAAGAAGAGTTGTGTGATGTAAACCTATGCACTCTTCATTGTGAGCTGCGGAATACAGAGCAGTTGCTATGTTCACTGGGAATGTTTGCGTATGAGTGTGGGAGCCTTAAAAATTGCAATGCTGTTTTAGCCGAGTATGGACCAGACAGTATGAAGGGAAGGGACAGAATTGTAGTAAAGACAAAGCCTGGCCAGGAAAGTGGTATTGAGCGGCACAACATTCAAGTGTTGTCATTCTCAGGTATACAGTCATACATCAGATTGATGCAAACAGCTATTGTGACAGTCACTTTTGCTACAAAAGACTCCAACAGAGTAAATAAGCGCACTTCATTGACCATAAAATTTAAGAATGCTTTTTTTCCTCTCCCTCTTTTCCCTTGGCCAAGTGCTAATACCAAGCCAATGTAGCTAAACAAGTCATGCAACATAAATACAACAACCAACACACAACTGGGAAAGTAAATTATGTTGTATTTAATGCCATATCTTTAATACTATAATTAATGTATTGTTTTCTTCAAGCTTTTAGAACAAAAAGACTATGCCTTACTTAGTGTGGTTGTCAAAGCTAATAACAATAACTTTGTCTTCAATTAATAACAATCATACGGAAAAATGAAAAGCTATAGTAACCATAAACTATTGTTAACTGAACAACTTTTAATCCCCACCCCCAGCCTAAGGTGATTTAACAACTTTAGCAGTATTTACTAAAGTGTGATCTTTGAATCGTTTTTAGGTTCAACAGAACGCAGGTTTCTCGAGAACATTGAAGAAATTGTCACCCAGTCACTGCCATTAGAAAACCTGAGAAGGTTTTTTAAAGACAAAGATGTTGCTGAAACATACTTATTAAATCAGATTACATTCTGTGAGGAAATGATCCAGGTAAACTTCCAAGGAGTTAGGAAAAAGAGGAACACTTAGTGTGATAAGGAAAGTAAACAATATTGTTGCACATGAAAAGTAACTAAGGAATTTTACCAAAGAACAATGCATGAGTAAGAAAAGTCTGGTTCACTTTTCATTTTTTCAGCAGATCTACTTGTTCATTATCTAGATTGAAATCATTGCGTTACATAAACTTTTAAGCCTAAGCTTCAGTTACGAGATCTTCCTTTTTCAGCATAAATCTTTGATTTCTTCAGAATACCAGTAGAGACCCTCAAATGTTATATGTCCTCTCTGGTTCACCCAGGTTGAAGTCCTGGCATAGTTGTATGCCTGAGTGCTTCTGGGATATATAACATAATAAGTATTTTGGCTCGCACATGGTAAATCGAAGTTCTAGCAAGTGTTATATATCCTCTTTGGTTCACCCAGGTTAAAGTCCTGGCATAATTGTATGCCTGAGTGCTTCTGGGATATATAACATGAGCAGTACTTTTGGTTCGCACATGGTATCTAAGTTCTAGCAAGTGTTATATATCCTCTCTGGTTCACCCAGGTTGAAGTCCTGGCATAATTGTATGCCTGAGTGCTTCTGGGATATATAACATAATAAGTACTTTGGTTCACACATGGTTTTGAAGTTCTAGCAAGTGTTATATATCCTCTTTGGTTCACCCAAGTTGAAGTCCTGGCATAGTTGTATGCCTGAGTGCTTCTGGGATATATAACATAAAAAGTATTTTGGTTCACACATGGTTTCAAAGTTCTAGCAAGTGTTATATATCCTCTTTGGTTCACCCAGGTTGAAGTCCTGGCATAGTTGTATGCCTGAGTGCTTCTGGGATATATAACATAATAAGTATTTTGGTTCGCACAAGATATTGAAGATCTAGCAAGTGTTATATATCCTCTTTGGTTCACCCAAGTTGAAGTCCTGGCATAGTTGTATGCCTGAGTGCTTCTGGGATATATAACATAAAAAGTATTTTGGTTCACACATGGTTTCAAAGTTCTTGCAAGTGTTATATATCCTCTTTGGTTCACCCAGGTTGAAGTCCTGGCATAGTTGTATGCCTGAGTGCTTCTGGGATATATAACATAATAAGTATTTTGGTTTGCACAAGATATTGAAGATCTAGCAAGTGTTATATATCCTCTTTGGTTCACCCAGGTTGAAGTCCTGGCATAATTGTATGCCTGAGTGCTTCTGGGATATATAATATAATAAGTATTTTGGTTCACACATGGTATCAAAGATCTAGCAAGTGTTATATATCCTCTCTGGTTCACCCAGGTTGAAGTCCTGGCATAATTGTATACCTGAGTGCTTCTGGGATATCTAACATCAGCATCATGACATCATGTCAACGTGAATTTTGGTGACATGTATACCGAAAGATTTGGTAAGTGTTTATTATTATTGTATTTGGTTATGCCTACAAGTCCAAGGTGTGCTATGCTTATTATTTATTGTTAGAGTGCCATTTTTTTTTCTCAAGAGTACTTATATCTGACTTTCAAAATCCCTCTGGTCTAACAAAACTTTTTATGATTATTTTGATTCTAGTTCTCAAATTTATTTTTAAATTTCATCCTGTCGTATGTGTAGCAACTGAACTAAATGAGAAATTGTTTCTAATCTACAGCAATGAGCAATTAATTTTGTTACTTAAATGTTTGACCACAGTTGCAGTTTTGTCAAACATGACCAAACTGGCTGGCATTTTCCTGATCACCGACTGTCAGTTCTAGCTCATTATTTCTTATATAATACTGGTAAATGCTCAGTCAATTGATCATTGAAGTGCTTGCCATATCCACTATTCCATGTGTTGTCCTTTATGTGAATTGCATACTTATGTTATCACTGCAACACACTTATTAAAATTATTGCATCTGATGTTTTATAGCACTACACCAAACTGAACGAGTCAGGAAAGTTTTTTAGAGATTGGGGAACTCACACTGACACACTTGACATTGCCAGTACAGGTAAGCAAATTCACTTTTCACTGGGTTCAATACCTGTAATACCCAGCTTAGTGAGTTTTATTAAACATTTATTTAAATAAGGCTCCAGTTTTGTCAACAAGCGAAATCCCTTTGACACTCTCTAATTTTTTGGGATCGTTTTGCTAGGTCTGCTACAGCAGGAGTTAGATACTAAGCTACAGTTCTGGAAAACAAAACAACAGGAAGTTGTTGCAAAGCTGTCCATTCTTCGAAAAAACAAGAAGTACCCAAAGGAAGTCCAGAATTATGTAACTCAGTATCAACAGGATGCCTACAAAAATGTAAGTGATGTAATAAGTTTTAATTACAAGCAATGCTTACTTGAAACAAACAGGAACCATGACAACTCTTTAGCTATTGCTTTATCTGGCAGATGGCAAAAGAAATCTGCAATTCATTTTACAAGTTCACTGACCAGTAAGTCAATATATGTTATGTAGCCTTCAAGTAGAGTGCTACATTGTATAAACTATGCAATATAGTCATATGTCGAATGCCTTACACAGAATTTTTCGCATGTAACAAAGTTAATATAAGTAAATATAATATCACTGTGATTGACACAGCAATTTCCAGATTGCAGCGTAAATGTGATTTAAACGAGTCTTTACTCTGTCTTCCAGCGCACACTATTACCTGGCTCAACACTGGAGAGAGAAGCTTTATCCGGCAATGTTTTGAAGAAGTGTTGCAAAATGTCAAGCCTGGCTTATTAAGCTTGGTATTGGTTCCGGTAAACATGGGCAATGTACATTGGGGACTAATGGTCCTCGATGTAAAAAACAAAGAAGCATATTTTGATGATGGCCTTGGATATTCTTTCTCCAAAACTTCTTATGTCTTACTTATCATGAGTGAGCTTCAGTTCAAGTTTCCAGACTGCGATGACTTTTCTTTGGATGACTGGCGTAATGTAAAAACATTCAAAAGGTTTGGAATGCCGAGACAACCGACAGATGGCCAACTAATTGGAAGCGGCAGTTGTGGCGTTGGGGTTATTCTAGCGGCCCTTGATTTTATGACCTCTTCACAACCTAAAGTTGTTTCACGGTCGTGGAACTTCAGTGAGATGACAGCACACAGGAAGGACATAATGAAACTGCTTGCTTGCAGGTAGTTTGTTCTCTTCGAAGCCATAAGCCAGCTACAAGTTTGGCCAAAACGTTTGGGACACTGCCGCGAAAAGAGAAATTTTCTTTACGCTCCCTTCTCCAATTCACTAATTATCAGTAATTCTTACCATTAAACTTTTGTATCTTTTAATAAGTTGAAAATGTTCCGCTACTTCCATGTTAAGCAGCAAGACTCTCAGCAAAAACCTTATTCCAAAATTTTCCCTTTCAGTGAATCGCAATGGAACATAGTAGCTTCAAATTTATGACGTCAGGTTTATGACGTAACCTTATAACATACTATTGACACTGGAAAAATCAAATGTACAGCTGTAAAGCTAAAGATGACATGAGAATGTCGTGCAAATTTAAAAATGTTACTTTTTTAACTTTTTGTTACTCTGTTGTTTTACCACTGTTTAATTTTAACGTCAGAGTACTTTTCGATCACCAAATGTTGTCAAGTAAGTTGTATAACTAAGTTTTGATTTGTTTAGCGGCCAGTGGATGGTTTTCTTTACAAAAATTGTCTTCCTTACGATAAAATAAATATTGCAAGATTCGCTGTTACCACGTGGTAGTTCTTATTAAAACAGTTTCTCCACTCGCGTGTGTTGGGTAAGACATGGTTATAGCCAACTTCAATCCTCTGGTTGGCTATCTACCAGCTCATATCCAATGCGTACTCGTGGAATAATTGTTAAGTATTTCTGTTAGATTATGGAATGGGAGAACCTGGAAAATGATGTTATTCCCTCACGATGCTACCTTTCATTATTATCAGAATACCCTTTCCATCATAGCGGCTATTCGGCTATTTTTTAACGTAAAAATACCCTCTTTGAATGAACAAACAAATAATTGTTCAATAAGTTCCAAATTTATTCATCATCCTTTTTTTCTTTTTTTTTTTTCGGGGGGGGGGGATGATTTCAAATAATATGGAAATGTAATACGGAAACGTGGTGCCGAAAACAAAAAGCAAAAGGGGGCGAGAACCAATGATTCAAAAAAAAAAAAAACCGTAGCGTACTTATTCAACTTATGTAGTTCGGTCGATTAACACACTCGCAGGCATTCCTACTGATCGATAACGTTACCAAGTGTTTTCACTTCGCGTGTGAAAGCTTGCCTCAGTGGGAACTTTAGCATCATATAGTGGGTGGGGGAGACTACCGCGAGCGGGCTTTGGATGTGTCCTATTTCAGTCGTGTACCGGTTGAAATAAAAAAAAAATGCAGTATGATAGACGGCTGGCTTTTAAAATATAAAGTCGTGCGACTTCAGCCTGGGAAATTGTTGAATACACTGCGATAATTTCGTACCGTGTAAAACGGCCCGAAGTGTATACTGTAAAATTCTGGTTAGATTATCTACCTGCAGACAAAACAATCCGGTTATAGGCCCCCCGATAACCCCCCTTCCCCCCTCTGCTCTGGCATACATTCACTGACACGTTTTGAATTACCAAAATATAAATTTTAATTATAAACGCACACTCTCGTTTCCGGATTATAACACGCTCGCGCGAAAGTTCGCACTTTCAGCGTAACATAAATGATTAGTAGCAGGGATATTGTTACAATGGAATGTTGCAAGCTGCTGGACGTCAAGCTGAGATCGTGGAGTAAAACTCCTCGATCTCAGCAGGATCCAAAGCTCTTTTTTCGGTTGCTAAGAACGTCTGGCTCGTCATGGAAAGGCATTCAACCTGCGTTCTTGGCGGGAGTAGAGGGTCCATGTCTCACTACCGTAGAGAAGGGTGCTCAGTACGCAGGCTTGGTACACCTTCATCTTTGTGTTGATGGTCAACAGGGAATTGTCCCAAACTCTCTTTTCGAGGCGAGCCATTGCCGTTGCTGCTTTTCCTATCCGAACATTGAGCTCAGAGTCCAGGGATAGGTTGCTGGAGATGCAGGAGCCAAGGTAGGTGAAGTTGTCGACTACCTCTAAGGCGTGCTCGCCAATGGTGATGTGTGGGGTGACGCTGACACCTTGGCCCATGATGTTAGTCTTTTTCAGGCTGATGGTTAGGCCAAAGTCCGCAAAGCGTGTGATGAGCCGCTGCAGTGCCTCCTCGGTGTGGGCGGTGAGGGCAGCATCATCCGCAAACAACATTTCCCTGATGAGAACTCTGCGCACCTTGGTCTTAGCACGGAGGCGGGGGCTGCCCAGCTTGAGGCGGGCGTTAGCTACCCAATGGGGCTCAAAGACCCCTCCCACCGTCGAGAGCAACCCCTGGCGCCCGGTGTCACAGCGGATTTGGACCCCCCGCGGATTTGGACCCATTGTGAACTGTTGGAACTCAGCTTATTTATAAACAATAAATGCAAATCAACATCAATATCTTAACAACATTCGTATTTTCTAATTTTTGCGATCATTTAACGGTTTCTAGCGTTAGTAAGTCATTCATTAAGTCTGCAATACTCTGGACTATTGAAATGACGCCTAGATTTAACAATAACGAACGCGTTTCGACTTTGGTGGTCTGCAAACACTACAGAGCCACTCGCCCTTCGGGGCAGTCTTAAGTCCCTCGCAGGCCATGTGCAGCCATTCCTTACACAAATCGCACTGCAGCATGTCGTCCCAGCACTCGGGCATCGAGCAATAACAAAATAGGCCAATGTCGTATGTTTGTCTCTTATTGAATCTGTAATTGTAATGTAATGTTTTTACTCAGTTTTGTTAAAGGGGTCCAAATCCGCGGAGGGGAGTCCATATCCGCTAGCGGATATGGACCGGGGGGGTCCAAATCCGCTAGCGGATATGAACCGGGGGGTCCATATCCGCTCGCGGATTTGGACCGGGGGGTCCAATTCTAGGGGGGTCCAAATCCGCTGGGACACCGGCTCTACGCCAAACGAGCCTGGACTTATAACCGGTAGACTGCTGCTCTCCGTGTTGTGCCTACGCTGGTCAGCGAAGCTGGAGTGACCTCTCCAGGTGCAGGCCTGGGCGGAAGATATGGAAATCCTGGTGTGCCCAGTCGCCAGGATCCCCCTCTCGGCGTTGCTGGTAGGGTCCGACGGAAAGGACGAGCCGATACGGTCGGTGCCAGCGCAGCTGCAGGAGTTGCCGGAAGGTTTCACGTTGTTCCACTAGCCGCCTACGGGGCTCTACTCCGGATTTTCTGTAAGGGTTTACTCCCATAGCCTTCACTTCTCCCAAAGCAACCACAAGGCAGTGGTGGTTCTGCGGCAGGTAGTACTGGGTTACAGGGTACCAGTAGCTGGCAAAATATGTACCTGACCTGACTTATAAGAACATACGACTTGAACTGTAAAACCGTATGACTTATAAAGAACATACGACTTGAACTGTAAAACCGTATGATAGAGTGGACAATGTTGAATGTGGAAAACGTTAAATCTGGAAAATGTTTTGTGTGGAAAGGGGAGTGTGGAAAATGTGGAGTGTGGAAAATATAAAGTGTGGAAAATAGGTGTGGAAAATGTGGAGTGTGGAAAATACGGAGTGTGGTTAGCGTTACCACACACTCCGCATTTTCCACACTCCGCATTTTCCACACTCCTCATTTTCCACACTCGACATTTTCCGCACTCTGCATTTTCCACACTCTGTATTTCCTACACTCCTCATTTTCTACATTCCGCACTCCTCCTTTTCCACTTAACCGAAGGTATTCGGGGGTTATCATGTTAACCAATCGGTGATTTATTTGCATCATACCACAACCCGATTGGTTCAACATTGTGACGAAATATATACCGTCACACGTCATGCAAGTCGCGAAAGAGAAATTCAAAGGCGTCATTAGCTGGGATTTGTATTTAATGGGTCCCGGGATCTGCGTCGGAAAACTGCCTGTGCCATGATCGCAATTCAATCTATCATCCATGGAAAGAGGGTACGACGTCAACAGGTAGGGCTTATAATCAGTTCAAGTTTATTTTAACTAGCATAATATATGTGATATTTAGTTAAAGCAGGATAACAAGTATCTCGAAAGAATGTAATCTTCTGTGCACATGTAGAAGTATGATTGACTGTGATATCTGTTTTGTATCCCTTTCTCTTCTTTCAGTATGAGCTTCAGAGAATCTCATTTGATGAGGCAGTCAGCTCGTTAGAAGGATTCAAAGATACTCCAACAGTAGATGCCATTAGAAATATGCTAAGAAAGCTTCTTTTCTTTTATTCTGACTCTAAGGACACACAGAGACTGGTAAAAAATTGATGCATGTTATTCAATTTGTTACAATTAACGTTATGAATTATAGTAGATCTAGACATATCTAGCAATATTCTTGAAAACTGAATTAACCCTTAAGCGCCCATGAGTGACCAAGACAGCATTTCTCATAACAATACCAATAGAATATCAGTCAGACAAGTGTTGAGAATGATGATGAATATCACTTAGGAGATTATAGGTTGATTCAATACAAAATTCTCAAAAATGATATCATAAGAAATGTATAACAAACAGTTAAGAGAACTACTTATGACATCTTGCAATGGATAGTTAAATGACACCAGTCATAAGCAATGTAATCATTTTCTTTATTCTCCTTTAGATTTGGATGTGCCAGTTTCTGTTAGAAAATAGAAACACTGTGCAAAAGTTGCAAACAAGTGATCATCAAATTTGGCTTCATCAGATCAAATGCCTTCTCTTGATATGTGGCAGGTAAATTAGAATGTCCATATCTTTTCCTTTAATTCCCTCTCTCCATCTCTTCTTCAGAGTGCTAACTGACTTATTAAATTAATTTTAGGCTTAACTTTGAGAATTAAGGTGACTTTTTGGTACAAATTAAATGCACAAGCCATTTACAAACTCAACTGTCATTATACATGAACATGGAGGTTTTTTGGCTGCTTTATAGCTGAAGACTTTCCCTTCCAGTTCCAATAAAAACTTTAGTAGATGCTGTGCTATATGTTATATACATTGACGTTTCAAAAGCAGCAACCTACTGTTATTTATGATTTAATCCCATAAAAAGTAAAAGGTGGTAGAAATAAGCAACGGATGTTGGTTGTTTTTGAGCTGTGAGAGAGGGTCATTATCATTGAGATTATACAGTAAAGAAATGACTGGGCTTGCTCAGTGTAATAATTACATTGGTTCTTCTATAAGCTAGTAAGCATTATCTTGGATATATAATTTTCTTGCCTATTTTAGTCATCATGGGCTTCTGCAGGAGTTTCAACAAAAGCCACATAACAAGAGTCTGCCACTGCCTATAGAACCTCTTACCAAGGTCTATTTAGCCTCATAGCAGACTCTGGTATTTGGGATGGCCTTACATCCTATTTTCCAGGCAGAGGTGCTTTTTATATCATTGGCAGCTGCTTTTGGAAAAAGTTATTGGAATCTCTTATTGGCTTCTCCTGATAATCAAGAACAATCTCAATTTACCTTTATTTGAATATTCTAACAGCAGTGAGTAATGCTCAGACTGTAATTGCTTCTTTGTACAGACTCATTTATTAATAAGATTTGAATACAAATTTCCTTTTCAGCAACTTTTTCTCAACATCTTTCCATGGAATTTTTACCTTTTCCCTCTCTTCAGCTTCTACATTAAAATAATATTTAAATAATATTTGCACTGCAGAGGAAATTTAGAGAAATGATGAAAGTTATCTCCACAGATCACTAGAGAAATCAATGGGAGATTCTTGACCTGTTGCTATTCAGCTGCGCTTGTTGGAAGTTTTCACCTCCGATGAATCAGACTATAATCCCACTGATCCTGTCAGAAGTAGAAAAGATGACATAATGGCAACAATTTACCTTGTGAGAAATGGTAACTATAACCCTCGGCAAGAAGTTTGTTACACAGCAGTTTCTTGCAGCTGTGTGCTGTAGTTCTTTTGCTTAATGCCAATTTTATAATTGTAAACTCAAAAAGTATCATTCATTCTTCCAGGCACATGACCCCTGTTAGATGGGGTCTTTTATCTCACAACTTATTTTCATACAGTTCTTTACTGTTATTGAGCTGGGTCCAGTTGTATAAAGGCCAGATATCATTATCCAAGGAATAAAACGCTATCCAGTGGATAAGTGTTAACAAAACATACTGTGCTATCCACCGGAAATAGATTTATCCAGTGGTTAGTGTTATCCATGCTTCGAGCAACTGGGGCCTGAAGTGTATCATTTATTTGTCATGAGTGGGATATTGTCCAAAAATCACTTCTATAATGAACATGAAATTAAATGCACTGCACATTGTGCAGTGTGTTTAATTCCATGTTCAGATAGAGTTTATTTATGATTGAATAATTTGCTTAACCCTTTCACTCCCATGATTTCATTAGTAATGCTCCTTACTATCTGCCATACAATTCCTATGATTTCATTTCAGAGCTTGGTATTGGATCAACCAATAATCCCCTTATTGTTATTTTTCTTTGTTCTCACCACTTGTCTACTCGATTTTGTGTTAATATTGCCAGGAGAAATTACATTGGGCTAGCATTATTAAATTATTTTCTATGTGTGTGTCAGTTTGTATTTATGTATATGAATGTATGCATAGCTACATTAATTTGTGTAGTCTGTTGAAGATCCTTTCTAAATATTACTATATTTTATGTATCCCATTACCAGGATATTTTAGATATTTGCGTGTTCTGCTGAATGCCAAAGTTCCATCCAGCTTAGAGCCATCTACTGTCCCCCCTACTCCAATGGCTGCTGCTATCAGAGACCTGGTGATGAACCCACTTTACTTCAGCAGCCAGTCCAGTAGTGGAGAAGAATCTGCATTTACTGCAAATGATAGGTAAATTATATTCTCCTCCTATGCATTTCTGTACTGTTCCTCTCTTTCCTGTCTCCAACTGAGAACTACCCAGCTTCTTCAAATTGATTTCAATCTTGCTACTGGTTTCCTGCAGTTATTTGGGAAAATATAAAAATTAGAGAGTTGGCAAAAAATAATGTTATGCAAATGGTATTGAGTTAATGTAGATCTTTGTATTGATCACATAATTAAAAGATTATCTGCTGTGGTTTAATTTTTTCTTATCTTAAGACTTTTAAAACTTAATTGATTTTTATTGTCATTTGTTTTAATGAATTCTTGAGAAAAGAAAAAGAAAAGTTGACCTGGTTTGAAAAAGTTTTAACTCTGAATAAAACTGAATTACTGTGACACAAAAATGAATTAAATCAATAAATATTTTTTTCTTGAGGAATTTTTAAGAGAAGAAAATAAGCCAAACAAAAGTTAACGAATTTGTTTTTATTGTTTTTCAGGCATGCAGTATTTCTGACATTCTTTGTCCTGTAATGACAAAACAGATCATCTTCATTTTGCTACCATCAATAGCTGACCAATCTGCAAAATTCCCTTTTAGTCAATTATTAGAGACCCCCTCCTGAAACTATTAACAAAGGCTGATGAATCAGGGGGGACCAACAGTAAGATCACCCCTACACCCTGGCTACTGTATGGAGTATTGGCATCCGACCGTGCCATATGGCACACGCGTGTACCACCCCTCAAATTCCCAAGCGTGCCATATGGCACTTTACATAGTAGCCAATTCTAACCAATAAAAAATGCTTATTTTCATTGTTTCTTCTAGCTTATTGTATTTTAACCAATAGGGTTAGAGTAAAGCTCAGTTCAAGCCAACTTTCAGGGGTGGTGTTCATATGAATTTATTGAGAAATTGCGAGTTGAAATTTGTTTGTGAAGTTTTAAAATGGCGGCGCTTTTTGATTCAGATAGCGAGGAAGAAGAGTTCATTGGCTTCACTATTGAACCGGGGTTTGAAAGAAATTATCCCGAGTCAGAATCTGACATTTCTGTTTCGTCAGTTGACACGGAGGATTTGTCAGATCTCGATCTTAGCGATCAGGAAAGTGGCGAAGAAGACGAACAAGAGTGGAACGACGATCCTGGTCCAGTTGTTGTGAATCCGTTCGTCGCGAATACCGGCCTGGTCAGGGACGTTCGAGGTTATTCGACCATAAACTTTTTTAACCTAATGTTTAAGGACAGCAATTTTGACAGAATTGCAGAGGAAACGAATCGTTATGCGCGGCAAGCGATGGAAACAAAACCGGACCCTGCTTGGCGTGAAACCGACGCCGAAGAAGTGAAGGCATTCTTCGCACTGAATATCCTGTTTGGGATTAAACAATTGCCCGAAGTATACTCATACTGGTCCAGAAATCAGCTTCTCGGAGTCCCAGAAGTGCAAAAGATTTTTCCGAGGAATCGTTTTGCCAAAATATCGCAATATCTTCATTTAAACGATAAGAGAAGAGAATTGCCACCTGGGCACGCAAACCACGACAAATTGTTCAAAGTGCGACCTCTTCTCGATTCTGTTGTAGAGGCTATTAAAAGCGAATACAGGCCGTCGAAAAATGTTTCGATCGACGAGGCAATGATTCCTTTTAAAGGAAGACTTTCCCTTAAACAGTACATGCCCTTAAAACCGGTAAAGAGGGGAATCAAAGTGTGGGAGTGTGCAGATTCGTCGAACGGCTTCGTTTGCGATTTGGAAGTCTACACGGGAAAACAACGCAATGGCAATCGCGAACAAGGACTCGGACACCGCGTTATCCGCAATCTTACTTCTTACAATCTTCCAAAATAGCATTAATAATTCTTTATCACTTATTTTCTTCATTCAATAGATTAGTTAGATGTAGTTTGTCCTGAAATGTAACAATTTTCTGTGAGTTCATGAGCAACATGGATGGTTTTTGTTGAGATTTCTATTCACTTAATTTGAGCTCTTGATATTTGCTGAATGCATGCATAAAAGAAAATATTTTTGGCAGCAATGGAAAGTTTATTATCTTAGGAACAAAGTTTCTCTCTATTGTTTCTTGAATAAATGAGTAGTTTCTGATATATTGATTAAAATTTGAAGTGGTGTTACTTTGTGTTGATTTTGATTCCCTTGCCTTGGGCAGATGGGGTAGTATTACACACTGTCACCCTTGGACGGGAAAGGGTCACATCTAGGTTTGTTCACCTGACTGTTTACTGTGTTCAGTGGTAAAGTCTGCATAAATTTAAAGTTTTCAATTACAATTTATCCAACCATTTTCTTTTCTGTCTCCAGGATCAACTTCAGCTTTGTCTTTAGTGAAATGTTATATTCAAGCCCTAGAAATCCTGATAGTACAGCTCCCTCATCCAGGTAAACAACTTTTGCTACAACATCAACTGACAAAAACTACTAGAATTCATTTAATATTTCCCTTCAATTTTAATTTGATAATCCCATAGGAGTTTGGAAAAAAATATTGCTTATTTGCTCAAACAAGAAATTTTATTACAATTGTATATTGTTCTAGAAAAACAGATCATTCATCCAAAGTTATATGTTGCACTAAAATAACATGGTATGTTTGTATTTACATGTTTCATCTTTGAATTTTCCAGTTCTAGGGGGTCAGATGATGAAAATGACAGTGATTCTGAACTGGAGATAAATTCCTCACAGGCAAGTAAAAATTCTTAATTGCATTTGTATGCAATGTGGTAAATGGTGTACTACTGTAATTCTTTAAGTGAGGAATTTTTCCACCCTAGTCTTACCTTGATTTTGTACTAAGTAGTAGTCCTAAAATTTCAATTTCTTTCTGACAAGGAACATGCATACTTGAAATGCCAATTTTTCTTTTTGAGTGATACTCCTCCTACTGTTCTCTAGTTTTAATTTTGTTTTGTTCTGGATTTGACTTGTTTTTACTAACTGCTTTGCTCTGTGCATTTACTGACTGTTAATTTAAAAAAATGGAGTTGACGTTGTTGCACAGTTATCTTTAGAAGACCTTATAGGAAAATGCTTGGATATCCTTGATTCTAAGGATCATGTAAAGACTTTGAAACCACTGTTTGCAAGGTTTGCCAATGTAATAAAGTCATTTTAACCTGTTTTTCCACAATAATTTTTTCAGTTTCAAAATTTTCGATGTAAAGAGATTTTGAGAGCGTTAAGAATATAAATAATGATTTGATATTTTCATTTGTTTCTAGACACAAAAAACTGGATTACGAGAAATAAGTAATCAGAGCACTTTGCAATATTCGTCATTTCTCGATCTGTGAGAGCAGACTGCTTAGACACAGGACAAGGTCTGTAGTTTGAGATGAAAGTCAACAAAACTTTCAGCTTTTAATGAATATTGTTGGGGATGCTGTGGCATCAAGATTGGCATGACAGGCTCAACATTCAAGTCCAAGATGTATCATTATGCTGTGTTATTGGTCAGAGTAGAAATCTTTTGATATTGCCAATCTCCATTAGGGGGTAGGAATGTGTGCCAGTGAACTGTAAGGAAGATTCTAGAGAATAGGAGAGTAAGCTACAGCGAGCATCTTGTCAGGGTCATGGAAGAATATCATTGTTCAGACTCAAACATGCTATAAAACCATAGAAAACCCGTGACATTGCAGGCCACCTAACGTATGTGAAGACTTACACTCTGTAGCTTGCTAACGAAGAATGGGCATTGTTTGTTATAGATAAGTTTTTTGTTCTTTCATTAGTTATTTTATTAAAGAAATGTAGAATGGTTTCCGTGTTTACATAGCCTGATGTAAACACTTGAGAGGTTGGGAGAACACTCGATAAGCTGGAAACCACTCCGCTTCGCGTCGTGGTTTCCTACGCTTATCTTGTGTTCTCCCAACCTCCCGAGTGTTTATATCAGGCTATGTCAACACGGAAACCATTTTACATTTCTTCATCATATAATTTTTATGTTTATTAAATGCATTTGTCAGCGTGCAACTAGTTTATTTTTCCTGTTGTTTTCTTCACATACTAGGCTTTTATACATTCTGGCACCCAAACAAACATTTTCAACAACTCTGGACCTATCCACATGTATGCTTCCCCAGCACTCCGCTAAGTTTTCTTAAGAATGTGATGCATTATAGTGCATTGATGGCAATATTAGACTAAGTGAGGGGGCATTGGGATTTTCGGGTCTGCGGTTTTGCCAATTTTTAGATCGGTTTTTCGGTTTTGTGCCAAAAAACTTTGCGGTTTTGGTGTTCATTATGCTTTCCGGTTCTTTAGCATTTGGTTCGGCTTTCTCAAGAAATACCAATGGTATTTAGGATTTGGTGTCTGATGTGGTTCCTCTTCAATCTGAGCGGCATTTTTGGATGATTTTTTCTACGGTTTTGCAGTTTCTTATAGACCTCAATATCCCCCTCCTAAGTGTAATGTTGATCGGCTGGTAAACCAGTAGTTTTGATGGTAAATTGTACATACATCGGTCTAGCGACTGTGATGTTGGACTTGTAGTCTGTGTTGAGCCCAGGCTTGTGTAATGATCACTATATTGCAAGACAAGACAACCCAGACACAGTGCCTGTTACTAACCAGTATATTGATATGTTCACTACAGATACGTCTCTATTTAAACCCAGTTTATTTAAATACGTTTCTTACTAACCTCGTTTACGGACCTCGCAAACTCAGTTAGTAAGATATATGTATTGATTAAACCTGAATTTGTTTGATTTATATCAATTTAAAAAAAATATATGTTATTTCAAGAATAGTGTTATTAACAATTAAAAAGTCAGGCACATAGTAATGTAACGTTTCGTTTCAATAATACCAGGGAGGGACGTTTGTTTGTGACTTGTAAGATTTTTCTGAGGGAAGGAAAAAGCAAGTGGCAAAGGCGAACTATAGATTTAAGTTTTAAAAATGCATCTGCAGAAAAGATTTAATCCTCAAACAACAGAGTACCTGCATGGAGCCAGCCTGGATTTTTCTATAACAGTAAAAGTTATTTTGTCAAAATTGTTATAGACTTCAAAACACACTATGATAATTATGCAAAATGTTAAAGCTTTTGAGTTTTGCTGTCAGACGCCGTTACGCGTCAAAACTGACTCTAGTGCGAAGATGGCCATGTTACTGAATGCCATGGATATGCTGTGTAAGTTTGAAATATTGCGTTCAGTGTTTCCGGATGATAGGCCTAGGTTTAACATTTTGCATGCAGCGGAAACACCAGTCATTGAAATTAAGTCCAATGTTGCAGCGAATGAGTTAGTTATAATGACTGCTCTTACGCATAGCTGAAGATATGATAAGATTCTCTACTTGCACAGATGGCGATACGCATAATTTACTAGATAAAGAATATAAGTGACAGCTGTTATTTCCAATGTTTTATGAGATGGAACTGTCTCAATTTGCGCACGATTGATTACTGAGAAGTTTTCGATTATGCTTTTTTGATGATATAATTGTAGTTAGACAAGAGTTGGTGTTACTCATCTATGGCGGTTACATTTTGAACAATGTTGCTCTCCATATTAGTTTCCTTCGCAGTTGCTTTGAGGAAACTCGTTGCTCTACTCTGCACAGACGCCTGCTTTTCAATCTCAATTCAAGTTGGTAACCGCGAAGGCATTCTAAAGAATTACCAAAGCAAATGGACTGCAATGAAAGAAGGCATCACATATCGTTCTTGTCTTTTTCAGAATCTATTTTTGTATATTTGATGTTGTGAAATTTAAAAGGCTTGATGACGTATTTTGCGCTAAGGCAAGCGGATGTTTGTGTGGGGAAGAAAAGCGTCGTGCAAACTGCCTCGGAAGCTGACGTTATGTTTTCCCTACGAGGGATGGGGGGGGGGGTGCCCTAACCGTGGCTTGGGGGAGGAGGAGAGTGGGAAGTGGTTGTACTGCACAGATCTTCAAACACTGCACCTGTTTAAGAATAAATCCATTTAATTTGCACTTAGTGCAAGAGGATAAGTTGTTATATTGGGCGGCATAAACCCGTAAAGGCCAAATAACAGTATGCATTATCCCTGAGGATTAATTTTGTATATGTATTTCAAGTAATTTGCGTAAATTTTATAAAAAAAGATGTGTTTTGAATAAAAAAGCAGCTCGTGTCGAAATGTTAAAGCTATCAGCTTGGCGCTGCTGTCAGCTTCAATTCAATTTAAAAAAATGAGCATATTAATTTAAAAGCACGTTTCATAAGGTAGTAATAGATAAATTGGCCCTAACTACCGTCATTGAAGGTATGGGAGGGAAAAAAAAGTGTTGGTGTTGAAATCTATCGTTGATTTCATTACATTATGAGCAGGACAGAAGAAAGAAGGGATAAAAGAATGTTGTTATGAGTCTTTTTAAGAAACAATAGTAAGACTTTCTGGTTGATAAATGCACTCTTTGACGCGGAAACAATTTTATCTTGTGCAAAGCCCGACTTCAAGCGCTATTTAAATGAAAGTGTCTATACATGTGGTAGAGTATAAAAAAAATAGTACCAATTACTTTTTTTATCGTTTGAAAGTAGTGGTGGATGTGTAAAAACGGAGTGAGGAATTGTGAAATAAAATTCTTAGTATTGTGCTCAACTCATGTTTTGATTGATCCGTTACATTAGCGCTTTTCGACCGACTCATCAACATGATTCATTGTTGACTGATCGATCGATTGGTTGATTGATTGGCTGATTGATTGGTTGATTGACTAATTAATTGGTTGATGGATCGATCGATAGATTGATTGATGGACTGAAATTGATTGATAAATTGAACGATTGGTGGATCAGTTCGTGGTGTAGTCAATTGACTAATTGCTTGTTGATGGGTTGTGTGTATCAAAGGTATTTAAGATACATACAGGAAGGAAAAAATTTCATCACACCTTCGCCTCTTCTCTTCTGTATTTTCTACTGCAGACCTTCAAGCTGATTGTTACATCATCCTTTGCTATCAAAAGTTTTCCTAAGTATGACACATGGTGAAGCTCGTCGATTCCTTATCAATCTCCAGAGCCAGAGCCAGAGTCAAACCAACCTGCTTCTTTTTTTCCACACGACATCAAATGGGCTGCTAATTTGCTACCTACCAATACACTCTAGACACTCGTGTATATTAAAGACATTTTCCCAATCCTCTCAACGCCGTTTCTCTCCAAGATGCCATCATACGATGAGAAGCTTCTCAACGTCTGTGCGCAGGCTTAGAAGTCTATGATTGTCTGATGATTAATTCATTGACAAAACTGCTATTGAAATCTCTGAATTCAAATCCAGTCGGCACGTTACTGCGTTGCACTCTCTCCTGTCTCTTCAACTACACGAGTTTATTTGCACAGTTTTCTGCTCATTATTTCAACTTGTTGTAAAGTTGTACCTTGAAAATGAAGTCAATGTTTTGGAAACCAGTGACGGATTTTAATCATTCGTCTGAGAGAAAGATTTCTCATTCTGATTATCGTGCACGCCAAATTGCACGGATCGATTGCGAAGTTCCACGAACGTGTTTGCATCCCATCCAACAAATTTTACATTCATAGTTCTTTCGGTGAGCAAACAACTTTTCTACATTGTGAATGTGGTTTGTGGCCAGGCAACTCAAACTCACTTCGCAAGTCTTTCAACTTCTACTGGTTAGTTGTCTTCAATTAGTTCACTACACAGGGCGTCGTATCTTCCGTCGCGCTTTGGTCTGTCTGATCCAATTTGTGATTGTCAACAGTCTGCGCACAAAAATAACACTTTTCGGCTGTTAAACTTTCGTTCACTATGATCTTCAGCGTTTTCTCGATATGCTTTCAGACAATGGCAGAATTCCAATCTTTCTTAAGTCAATAAATTCCGTCTTTCTCAAATTATCATATCTAAATAAATGATTCCTCTTCAGAAAACACACGTTTTGTGACAAAACAATGAACGAAAAGCGCGCGAGCAAAAAAGCCAGCCAATTAGATTTAAGGAGGAACTATTACGTCACTTGCGCCCGCAGTTTGGTTAATAGTAAACAATTCGCAAATCTTGGCCAACGATCTTTGCAAACTTGTCAGATAGAAAACTGATGAAGGTACCACATTGCAGTTGATTACGTTTTAAAAGAAGTAAGCCAACTTTGACACGGAGGTAACTGTTAAAAAGAAATTTTTCACCGCGTTGTAAACTTAACATGGACTACAACTCCGACCTGTTAATTAGAAAATCTTGGAGAGCAGGATACAATTTTATTTCAATGTTGAGATGCTATCGAAAAAGTTATAACTTACTTATACAGCTTTACATGCAAACCCTAAAAATATCAAAACATTGTCCAGCATCCAAAAAGGGACTACCAATCATCAAATAGTAAATAATACAATATCTAACATAAATCTTTCTATCTAACATACCTAATAAAGCCCACAAATACCATATACATGTACACTGAAGAAATGTAAAATGGTTTCCGTGTTTACATTGCTTGATGTAAACACGCGGGAGGTTGGGAGAACACGAGATAAGCGTAGGAAACCACGACGCGAAGCGGAGTGATTTCCAGCTTTCCGAGTGTTCTCCCAACCTCCCAAGTGTTTACATCAGGCTATGTAAACACGGAAACCATTTTACATTTCTTTTATAAAATAACTAATGAAAGAGGAACGAAAACCGTGTTTACATACGCTCATGTAAAATGGTTTTATGGCCAATCAGAGCGCGCGTACTATTTGAATTATTTTATAAATGTAGGTCTTACACGCAAATTTTTGTCTCTAACATTGGTGAAAAATACAAGAACTGCAGCTACAGTAACTTTTCATTGTTTACAAACTTTTTCATTTTTTTCTGACTAGCTCTTTGCCTCTGTTAAAATGTTGCCTCTAAATGACAGAAAGTAGTCAGGTACTGTGTCCTAAAAACAACCTTTATTAACCTTAAGGTATTAACCCTTTAATTCTTAAGAGTGACTAGCATCTAGTTTCTCCCTACAATATCACCCTGAATCACACATTAAGGTTATGAGAAGAAAGGAAATGATCACCAATGAAAGAAGCTTTTGATCAGTAAACAAAGTCTCCTTGTAAGCACCTCAAGAAATGTATAAAGAACAGTAGGGAGAATATGCATACCGATGTTGGGTATAAAGGGTGAAAGCAAATAAAGCAAGAGAGTAAACACCAAAAAAATACAACTTTGAGAAATAACACTAATTAAGAAAGTGCAAGCTGACTCTAGCACCTCTACTGTCTAGCAAAGAGAGTTCAAAATGTCAAAGTTATCATCTTAAAGATTAATGCCACCTCGACCCTTTTAAACTTTCAAATGATAAAATTAACAATATTTTTAGAGCTATCTGCAGTTTGAGGTATCTTGGCCCATGCTTCATTAATTTTTTGGCTTTTACTTGGGGTAGAAGAGCTCAGAGCATGTCATCACAATGAATGTGCTGCACATAAAATGAATCACCTTAGAGTAACCTTGAAATGTGATGTGTGATTAGTTAAGTACTCAAATGTATCTTGACTTGGTACTCTGGAAATGAGGAAATTTGGAAATATGCAGATGAATCTTTACCTAACTCATGTTTATCTTAACTTGTTGGTCTAGAAATCTGGAAATCTGGAAATATGCCTTCCTCAGTTCACAAATGCTTCCATGAGTTCATCAGTATAACTGAGATGGTGGCACAAAGTTTTTTTTTTTCAGTTGATTTCCTCTCATTCTTTAGATTTCCTCATTCCAAATCAATACATTTCTACTTAAAAAATCCTAGAGTTTAACACTCAAAGGGAATTAGGACATTATCTGCAAATTACCTGCACCAAACACCAGGTTTTCACAAATATGAATGTCTGAATAGTCACAATCAAGACCCACTGACCAGCCAATATGATGCATAATTACTGAAATATATGAAACGAATACAAACAACATTACTAGCAATTTACTGAGCTTTCTGTCACAGTAGGTCTTATTTAACCCTTAACTCCTGATATTGATTAACAAGAAACTTCTCCCTATCTATTTGCCTTATGCAGGAAACAGGTAATGAGAATACTCAAACTTATCAGGTTAAGGTTGTTATGTTGATCTTACACCAAATTCAGGAAATGAATAGCAGCTAGAGGGGAGAATTTACAATCAGATCTTGGGATTGTTTAAGGATTAACTGACTCATTATCAATTCAACCTTAATGTATATCAATTAACTAACTCTTCCTTTGAGAGTAAGGTATAACTTAATACAGTTTAGTTGTAAAAAATGAGAAAATTGTCTGAAAATTTTTTCTAAGAGACATTAAAACCAGACAAAAGCTTTTTGCAATATAACAGTCAGCACTCTCACTAGAATCACTTGACCCTAAGAGTGATTAGCGTGAAATTTCTCCTCACAGTATCACCCCAGAATAACACACCAGATCATGAGAATAAATATATGTTATTTGCCGGCTGGGAGGTCCGTATGGTGAAAAACTGTGACCGAGGTCTTGAAAATACTGCCTGAGGCCGTAGGCCGAGGGCAGCATTTTCAAGACCGAGGTCACAGTTTTTCACCATACGGACCGACCCTTAGCCGGTAAATAACATATTTATTGTTTTTAAACTTGACGAAATTCTTTCCGAAAGAACCCGAATGATTTATGGCCGTAAATACGGCAAGATCTTCCATAAACTGAACAATTTTTGAGTGGGTAAATGGTAGTTAAAATAGAGGTGATGCAAATTTAAGAGAGATGCCTCAGCGAAACATTTTCATTTCCGTAACGATAAAGGTGATTAAAAAGGCTTCCAAACAAACTTTGAAACATTATTTTTACAAGTATCTGTCACAATCTGACACCTGTCAATTAGAGAGCGCGCAAGAAAAAAAAAAAAGCGAATGAACATTTGAAAACCAACAGAACTAGTTTGGCAAGGACTGTCACGACAATGTCTTCTTCAAAATCAGTTAATGATCTAACGGAAAGTATTATTCACTCTCATCGACGATTCATTCATGTACGAAGATTTACCTCTGTTCATTAAGTAAACGGCGAGGAAAGTAATTGTGAGTAAATTCAATCTTTTTATTTTGAAGTTGTGAGAGTTTGCTCGTTTGTTTGCTGTAATGGCGTGTTTAACTCTGATCTTCCTTCACAAAAACTAAATTCGAACGGCACACTCCAACGAGACACAAAAGAATGTAATGCGGCCTTTTCTCAAAAAATTCCTTCAATTTCTGTTGTGCAATTTAAGGTACAAATGTCCAAATTGAACGGAATTGGAAAGACTCACCAGGAGCGTATATTTGTTGTAGAACTTAAATTAAAACTTCGCTCGCTCTTTCACTATGAACAAATTGCTCGAGAAAATTCAGATATTAAATGAATGAAAGTTCCATCGTTCAGTTTAACTGTAACCAAATACCTCACGTTCCAACTTTCTGGGTACTTTTTGTGAACGATTAAAATTAATTGCAGAAGGTTTTTAGGCCGCTTGTCAACCAACGTAATGACACTATTGTTTATACAAATTCATTCTGAAACCAATATTTTTCTGTCAACCAAAGTGATTTGATAGAGAGAAAAGAGAGGATTCATAAGTTATTTATCGGCTTGAGGTAGTGACCGACGTGTTTGCTTAAAAATACTGCCCAGCCGGAAAACGAGGTATATTTATGAAAAATGACAACGAAAGTTGGGATGTACTCGGCGACTCACGAAAGCGTTACCGTGGCCCGTGGGCAGAGATAGGAAAATACTGACCGGGTAAAGAACCAATCAAATTACAAGATTCGTTACCGTGCCCTCTAAAAAAACAATAAAAGAAATTATCGCCAACTAAAGAAGCTCTCGATTGCTGAACAAATTCTCCTTGTCAGCATCTCCCAGGAAATGTATAGAGAGTAGTTTGGAAAATATACATATAATGATGTTTGGGTGTAAAGGGTTAAACTATTACAGGACACTTGAATGGACTAGAATTTCCCACCATAAAGAAACAACAGGTTGCAAACACACACCTTTACTCTGAACAAGTTGTAATCCTGTAATAGTAGTAATAGCTGGAACTAGAGAAAAAGAAACTGTAAATAGTTCGCTTTATTCCTGACTATTTGCATATTTTGCATATAGTCATCTAATGAAAGTCCTGTATGGTAATAGTCATTTCATTTTTTATGATGTAAATTGGGTATCTGTATATATATAATAAAATGGAATTAACGAGATAGGTTACCATTTCATGAGTCTCAATTTCTTTTAAAACTTTGAAAAAATTGCTATTTCCTGGATCTCTGTATTTTTACGTTAAAAGACTTTCCAAAAAATACTAGCAACTTTCAAACAACCGCCTTCCAATTTGAACAAACACATGTTTGATGCCATGGCGACATTTGATTGGCAAAAATTCTGTAGAAAAATTGTACCAAGTAAATGAGGGAAAAAGTAGATGTAAAAAAAAATCTGGAAAAAATGTTCTGAAAAATGTAATATTTCCAGATGGGCAGGCCAACATTGCTGGCGCTGCGGGACGCGCATGTCTCCGCCCGCGGGAAGATTTGGGACGAGTTGGGGAGAGAGTTTGCGAGGGTTTGTCAATAAAAGGGACTTTAAGCAACGAGCAACGACGACTGGAACGGCGACGGGGACCGCAGGCTCTTCGGGAAAATCCAAATATTATCAGTGCCAGACCTCTTGCCGACCTTTCGCCGGCTCGCATTGCTAAAGACCTCGGGCGAAGAATCACTTATGCCGAAGCTCTAATAATAAGGGCCTGTTCCCAGGCTAGGTATAATGTTAATGACGACGATGAGGTAACAAATAAGGCCGCTGATGATCAATCGTATTCGAGAATTTTAACGATCAGTGTTCACTATAAATACAATATTTAAGGTTACTGCACTTGTATCTTTTTCGGCTGGGTCACATTTCAATTTCTAGTGACTAACAATTCAGATTGTAGATCGGATCGAGTTCGTATACGATCTTTTCCAAAGCTTTCCAGAAGACGCTTTAACATCACATTTGATTGATGCGCAATTCTCGTGCAAGCCTGTCTCAACATCGTCTTTTCCACCAACTACATAGAGAATAATACATAAGCGCGCGTAGATATGGAATTTATCTTCGAGTTGAACACGAGAGGAGATATCTCATATCTACAAGCAATTATGTATTATTTTACTTATCATATAAACACAATGATCCTTTAATGACCAGAAAAGTCGACTTTATTAATTAGTGAACAAAAATCGTAAAGCGCGTTGGCGCACCCACGATTAAAACATGCCATTATCAAGGTCACTGAAAACGTAACTTTCGGTTTTTTTTCGTCTTTTGGTTTTCTTTCCCTTCTAGGAAAGTTTGAACGTCACTGTTTGTAAGCGATACGGATTTTTCACTGTTTTAGCAGCCATAATCCAAATTGAAGCATTGTTGTTTGCATCGCTCGCGGCATTGCATGTTCAAGACTTTGAGTTCAGTATCACTGACATAATCGTCGATACTGATAATATTCATTTCCATTGATACTCGCGTTCGCCGAGTGACGACACTTTTTAGCTCAGCTCAAATCCTGCGCCTGATTGTACAGCGTACAACAGTTTCTCTCTCATGGTTTCATCGTCCAAATACTCTGGTAACTTAAGCAAGTTCAGACATGTGCTAGCTGACGGGAGTCTATCCTCAGGCCCCACGCTGCACACACAGAAGGAAGGGTGGAGTTCCTGAAGGATAACGAGAAAAAAAATTAATTTTAAAAAAATAAAAATGAACTAAATAGACGTTACATTTTAGCAGAGACAGATTCACGAAATGGTTCTTCTCATCCACTGTTTCCACTTCCAAGTGTAACGTAGAGTGTTGCTCTCTTTTTCTGGAAAGAAAACTGGAGACAAACCCTTGCAACATGAAAGAGAGTTCACAACAATGATGCTAACTCCGAGAATCGAACCCAGGCTTCAGCGGTGAAAGGCAAGCGCTTTCACACCGCGTCATCCCTGTTCCTCTCGACAAGAAATGTAAAGGAAAGACGAGGATGGAATCAAGGTACTCTTTATTTACTTCACAACTTGATGGAGGATGGACCCCTGCCCATGCCACATATGTAAGTGTAGGGAACAAGAGACTCAGCTGACCTTAAAACCGAGGAGAGGAGGACGCGAACAGCTCGTTACGAATTTCAACAGCTGACGCTTCTGTGTATCCGTGAACTGACCGACAACTCGCCAAAATGAAAGTATACAGGGATGATCTTCCGTAAAGCCACCTGAAACGTTTAAGAGTTGTTAATATCGTAACAAACGATCTACGTCGCTGCTTGAGCATCTTGAGAATTTACCTGCAATCTTTCTTAGGGCGATCATTAAAACTCGTGTAAATCTTCTCCACCTTTAACTTTCCTCCTTCCGTTTTCATTTAGTCTTTTCAGTTGGTTGTTTGTCCAACTTATCATATGTGATATTCTAGGGAAATTTTCACATCGAAAACGATGACTCTAACGTGTCCTTTTGTCAATAACCCTTCATGTTTTGACAGCCGATCTTAGCAAACGAAGCAAAATAACGAACCAGTGAGATCTCAGAGTAACTTTACGTAACCATCACCAGTTACCATTACCATCCAACAGTCTTGTACCTGAATACTTGATGTTTCTTTTAAGATCCTCCAGGTCTACTGGAACTAGGGAACCGGATAAAAGAACCTACAAGATAATAATAATAATAATAATAATAATAATAATTTTTTTTTTAAAAATTAAAAAATTGGAAGGTAGCTTGATGCAAAGAAGAAAACAAAATACTTAAATATAGTGCATGGTTTCACAGAATTCTCTGACAAAATCTCGCCACATTCTTCTTAACCGAAAAATAGGGAAAATCACCTGTAGTTCGTTGTGATCAAACATTCTTAACCAGTCCAGGTTGATGACATCTGACAGGCCTGCCCTGAATGCTACACAGTGACGATGAATCTAAATCACATTAAAACTGAGAGATTACATTAACATCTCAAGGTTGCTAAAATCAAGCCAAGTAAAATACCATCATAACAAAATATGGGTGTAAAACAAGCCACCGTTTTTGATAACAAAATAAAATGAACAAGTAGGAGAGAGGGACTTCTCGGACTGACCTGTTTGTTCAGCCTGTAATCGGCCACGAGATGTATGTAGCTGATTTTGTTGCTGTTGGTAACGGGAGTATCTCGACCACCTGGTTTTAACTCCACAACCTGTAAAGCAACGAGACATAATGGCCTCAGAGGCATGGGTAGAAGGGATGGGGTAAACCAGCGTCGTATTTAAATTTGGAAGGAGGGTAGGGAAGGGGGGTTTCAGGAGAGTAAAGAATGATGTGAAAGCTAGCCACTCGAATTACCTGGCTTTCTCCAAGGTCATTATTTACCACTGTGAAATTTAGTGACAGTTCTTCAACATTTCCACTGTTATTTTTAAGAGAGAGCAAGTTTCTAAAAGAAAAGAAATTTAAAGAATACATAAATATTTCCCTTTCCTTACACCATAAGAAACTCTAACTTCAAAGGCACTCATAACTCAATGCTTAGTAAGATACCTGTCTTGAATCAACTGTAATGGATCATCAAGACAGAATTTCTCCTCACAACATCAATACATTATAAAGCAGAAAAGTGATGAGAATAAGACAAATTCTCCTACATAACATTATTAACAGAGTTATATAGTAACAGAATTATATAACGGACAGTAATGTGAACAACTACTGAGAACTGGGAGTGAAATGGTTCAGTCAATATAGAGGTAGGCTTTCTCCAACAGCTCTATTTATTTTACGTTACACATCAAGTTATTCCACCTTAAAATGCCTCTAGTTTAGCTTTCTAGACATTTTATGATTGTGACTAAGATCTTGAATTTTAACAAGAAATCGTGCGTGAACTAGATCTTAGTTTCAACGATAATTTCAACTATCATCCTCGCCTTTTCCTTGCTACACAAACTAACTAAGGCTCTGTGTCAATTGTCCGTTCAACATAAACCTTACCTGTACAATTCTGGATCAAGGGACTCCAAGTGATGTATATCTACATCGGTACCGTACTTACTGACAAGTTTACACAGAAAGAAGCTCGCGAATGGTAGCTCCACCGACATGTTCTCATACAACGCCTAAATAAACAAACAAATAAATAAACCAATCACAAAATACTGACATCTCGCAGTGCGATAAGTCATAGAATAATTCTTAGTAAGCACTCTTGTGATTCTAAACAAATCGCTTTACTCGATCAGACTTTTGGAGTCATTGGAGAAAAGTGAAAAGAATGAGGTTTGCTGTTATTGAGTATTTGGGTTTCCTGTGCCACTTTCACTATCAGAGTCACTCAGATAAAATTAACCAATCAGATTACGGGGAACAAACAATTATTCCAACTAAATCATTTTTAAATGCAATGATTAGCACAATGAAAATTGTGCTAATCATTGCTTAACGTCAAAGGAAGCGATGACAAAGAACTTTGATGGAATTCATCGCTCGTCTCCCATACTTGGTCAGTTTTGTAAAACTCTTGTAAAAGAAGCCATAGCGTAAGTATAAGCCCTTTGGGCCGGGTTGAATCAAATAAAAAGCTTAGGGAAGACAACACCAAAAGTGCTCCAAAATAATAACAAAAACAACCAAATTAAAAAAATTGAAACAAACACACAAATAATCAAGTTAAACTTATGAAAACCACAAAAAGTGATTAAAAACTAACTGGGACTAACCTTTCCTAACATTCGTCCCATAAAACGAATGTGTTCAAGATAACTCCCCTGTAAAATAGCAGCCTGGGGAAAACAAAACATACAAAAACAATAAAAGACCTACATAGTTTAGTGCTGAAGCCCCCAACAATATTAACACATCTTTTAGTAAACAGGTAATGAGAGTTTAACAGGGTAATTTACAATTATCAACTGAGTTGATAACGTAAATTGGCCACCGTCAAGAGTTTTAAGAGTTAGCCCTTCGTCAGAACAATTTCTCGAAACGTCAGCGTTTAAACTCTTCACGGTGGCCAATTTACGTTATCAACTCAGTTGTTAAAACTAAATTTCCTGTTACTCTCCCACCGACGCAGCACCACAGTTTCCTTAGAAACTTACCCCCTTTATTCATTTACGTAATGAGAGTAGACAAATTTATCAGCGAGAAGAGATTACCTTGATTTAACACCAAATTCTCTGAACTAAATTACAAGGAAATGTGTAGAAAATAAATGAGAGAATTACCAGTCAGAGCACAAACATACCTCTGGATTGGGATAAAGGAGCCACTCATGTGTTGCCTTGAAGAGACCGATGTTAGGATCAAATCCAGCTTTGAGTAATTCAGTTAAAAATTCCCTGTATGAAAGGAGTACAGGGAATGAAAAAAAGCGCGTATGATTGAATCAGATTAAATCGTTAAGCAAGAGTAGTTAAAGGGGCTTATCAAAAATATGTCTGGCGATCTAAAGTTTTCGTGGCCGTCATTTAAGATCTGTTTTCATCTCCTCAATCCTTAACCGTTTTCGTCCCTTTTTGTTATCTCTTTTTTGTTTTTCAATCCCAGCAAACAATTTTTTCAAGACGTTTTCTAAGCTAAAATAAGTCAATAAATCGTGACGTAGCTCTTTTAGGTGGGGGAGAGAGCATCACTGGCAAAGTGGTACAAAGTGCTACGTCTCTAACATTCCATTTTCATAACGAACACACTTCATTAATTCTCAACGTTTGATAGAGGCATCAAAACCTCTTTCCACAAAAAATCGAGTCTTCCAAGTAGAGATCAAGAGATTAGAGAGTTCTTCATTACTTTAGGTTAACTTGTCACCTGGAAATTCCCCCCCCGTCCACTCCTGCTTCCTCCAGTCCTTGAGCATTAATCATCCGAACGCGAAGCTTTTGTCGTAAATTTGGCGCTGTTAGAGGAAAAGTAGCCACAAACTATAATGTGTTGTTTCAGTAAATTAGATGCTAGCCTCCACAGACGACAAATATTTGACATATATCTGTTATTCGCTGTACACTTAACATTCACCATCAGTCGACAGGACACCTGTCACATAATTATGAACCTGGTATATAACCTGGCTCACCAACTAGTTCCCTGAAGCTTAGTGGTAGAACATCCACGAAATCATTACATCTGATGTTCGTTTAATTCTGGGAATTCACACTTTTTAAATGTGTCACGTTCGTGACTAAAGCTTACATATTTCTCTAAATTAAAACGTTTAGCTGATTATCTCTACCGACCTTTGTCTTTGGTCAGCTGATCAAAAGCATGTTGATAGATGTAGTTTCTGTTCACTGTCACATCTATGGCTGGTCCCATCATAAAGTTATGCGGCTCTCCCTGGCAATCCAAACGACTTTTTGCCACGATTCTTTGGAGCAACTAAGAAACAAAACACGCTAGATGCGAGCAGACCTTAGCAACCCTCCATTCTACATATTTTAGCACCCTTCGCCATGAAGTACCGTAAATCAAAATTCACATTGATCACAATTATGAGCCAATCAGATCGAAGGTACCTGTCAAAGTAAATGGCGGGAAAATGCAAGTCGCCATTAACTTTGGTTTTGTATCTGATTGGTTGCGCAAGTTTTATGGACCAATCATAAAGCTTAGAAAAGTCCAAACAAGTGCTATCTCATATAAATTTCTGACTCTATCTCTCTTAAAATCGTTTACAAAAGCAACCTCACCTTCACTCGGTCTGGAAAAGGAACAACAAACGGAATGTACTGAAGAATAGCCATGTTCCTTGCTGTGATGTTCTCTACGGTACCTTGAAGCAAACATGAATAAAAGGTGAATAATTACATGTAAAAGAGACAGACGAAATGACACGGATAACATCTATCCCTTAAAACGATAATACACAACAACTGGAGGACCATTGATTTCCTCGCAGTTGTTCTTTACGACAGGGGCGTTGCCTGAAATTCAATAGAATGGCTGCGAAGAAGGCCATCTGAGCGAGCATAATGTTTCTGGAAATTTCCCTGCTTGTTCGCTAAGTCTGTCAACAAACCTTCTCTTCAGCTCATTTCAACTGCGAAGCTTGGCATTTAAAAATGGGATTTGTGCCCTCGACGATGTACCTATATATGCATCTCTTAGCTCAAATATTTAATCAGACGTATACCACTCTCACAGGTAAACAAAGAATCGTAAATTACCTTCATTGAGAAAACCGTCAATTCTCATCTGTTCAAAGGATAAAAACGAATAATATCACGTTACACAGTTTAAAATCTTCAAACTTTTGAGAATCTCAACCTTCAAATCAGGAAATCCTTATGAATACAAGAAAATGACCAAATGAGCCAATTACAGAACAAGAAGCCGGCACGAGAAAACGATCTCGAGTCAACATGGGCTTTACTTGTACTTCTTAATTGTTTAGAAACATAATTTTTTCTGTGATTACTGTACATAAAAATGGTCATCTTACAAAGTTTTTTAACTATTGAACAATTCCTTTGAAATCAGTCAAAACCAAGTACAAAGAATTGGGAAGCGAAGCTGTTTAAAGGTTGTGAAAATATAATTACAACATTGCAACGAGACAACAAACTGAAACATTAGAACTTGGGGCCTAGAATTCGTTTTGAATGTTCATATTTTTTTAAACAATCGAGCATCCGAAAAAAAATAATAATCCTGTCTACCTGTGCTGGGTCTATGTTAACTTCGTGTGACAGCCAGTGGCCTTCAGAACAGAGCTGTCTCCTGGAGTCTCTTGAATGGAGTCGCCGAACAAGGCAGGACACGTCCTAGTGAGGGAGGAAAAAAACTTTTTTGCAAAGTACAGTACAATCATAAGCAGCAAATTAAGGAATTTTACTTAAATGCGCGTTATAGCTTCGCAGTTCACTCGGCATACATCTACGTGTATAAAATGTTTTCAGCTGGTCATTGAAGAAGGACGTTAAATTACAAAGTACCCGTAGTGAACATATCAATATACTGGTTAGTAACAGGCACTCTGTCTGTGTTGTCTTGTCTTGTTTTGCATTATAGAGATCATTACACTCGCCTGGGCTCAACACAGACTACAAGTCCAAGATCACAATCTCAAGACTAATGCATGTCCAATTTACCATCAGAAATACTGATTTACTAGCAAATTAACATTACACTTAGGAGGGGGATATTGAGGTCTATAAGAAACCGGAAGACCGTACACAAAATCACCCAAAAATGCTGCTCAGATTGAAGAGGAACCGAAACACAAATAGGAAAAACCGAAAACCACATCGGATACCAAATCCGAAATACCATTGGTATTTCTTAAGGAAGCCGATAACCAAATGCTAAAGAACGGACAATTCGGAAACCGCAATGAACACTAAAACCGCAAAGTTTTTTGGCATAAACCCGAAAAACCGATCTAGAAAATAGCCAAAACCGCAAACCCGAAAGTTCCAATGCCCCCTCACTTAGTCTAATGTTGCCAGCAATGCATTATAATGCAACACATTCTTGAGAAAATTTAGCCAAAATGCTGGAGAAACGCTGCAATCCTTGTCAGAAGTGCACGACTCTACTCTATCGTAATATACCAACCTGAAGAAGCTTGGTCCACTTTCCTTTGGGATAGAACTCATCTTTTTTTATCAGGGCTGACTTAGCTCCGACACTCTTCAGAGCAGCAAGGCGTTGCCTTGTAAATGCTTGGCTACCGTATGGGTAAATAATCTTTATTATTCCTATTACAATATCGCACAAGACTGAAGACATGTGCTTCATTTCTTCGTCAGAAAATATCATAGACGAGTCTCTTTGACCTGCAAAATATGACAAGTTTAGGTGAGTAGAGCTTGAAAAATGGATCATGTTACCACTATCCAAACATTACTCGATTGAAAGTTATAATAATGGAAATATTTCCTGGTATTGCATGGTATGTACGATTACTTACAGACTTGACCAGTCTGCCTATCCCTTTTTCTGACTGTATTTCTGTGTCTCTCTGTCTGTCTTTCTCTCCGTCTGGCTGCTTGCATGTCTATTATTTCTATTTATCAATGTTTACATTGTCTCACTATTTGATTGACTAATTATACAAAATGTACAGTTTACTTTCAAAGCCATGCGAAGCTGTTCAATTTATTGCTTGCTGATTCACCATAAAATAACTTTCTGACACATACTGAGGCATTAAATGACTGAATAATTGACTGACTGATCCATTCAATGACTAACTGATTGATTAGCTGATGGGCTGACTGATAAACTGGCTGAATGACTGACCGACAGACTGACAGACTGAATCTCTTAAGGGTGGTTGTTTCATTGGTTTGATCATGCACAATATACATTGTACACTCTACACAGAAGGAAATCTACACCATGCACATGTACCTAATTTAATTTTTATCCAATTTTACATTCTTAAAAACGTTTGGTATATGTTTTACAGCTAACCTTCTACTTCATAAAATTCATTGTCATCATCATGAACAGAAAACAAAGTATTGCTCAGTAGTATTGACATCAAAGATAACATTGGAGTAACAGCACTGGCTTCTTGTGTTGAAAGATCTATTCCACAACATATTAGATCTAACAAAGGGGTTTCTTTCCTGTTTGAAAACAAAAAAACAAAATTTAAAAAAATTACAGAAAAAACGAAGAAACATCAGATTTAGATTAAAATTTCACATGTACATGTAAGCAAGTAGTAACACATCTTCTACAATGTATGTCAAAATAGAATTTTATGCAAACAAACTACCACTCTGGTTGTCTTTTGCTTTTAAGTAATAAGTTTGGGTCCTATCACAAGTACACAGCTAAAGAGCACAAATACATCTTATTTGGCCATGCAAGGCTTAAGCACAAAAAAAGCTTTCATGAAAAATATTCTAAGAAAAAGAATTCAGTACACCATTTAAACAGATCATTGCACTGCTTTAACATTTCAACTTACCCTGTATTAGTAAACACTGTGACTGACTGTACATAGGTCCAGAGTTCTTTTACAATTGTTTGTTTCGGTGCCAGTGTGTGTAAAAGCCTAGTATATGAAGAAAACAACAGGAAAATTACACTAGTTGCATGCTGACAAATGCATTGAATAAAGTCTATGATATGTAACTGAAAACAAAACCACACTAGTTTATAACAAATGCCCATTCTTTGTTAGCAAGCTACAGTGTGTAATTCTTCACATACATTAAGTGGCCTGCAATACCAGGGGTTGTCTTTGGTTTTATAGCATGTTTGAGTCTGAATATTGATATTCTTCCATGACCCTGACAAGAAGCTCGCTGTAGCTTACTCTCCTATTCTCTAGAATCTTTCCTACAGTTCACTGGCACACATTCCTACCCCCTAATGGAGATTGGCACTATCAAAAGATTTGTACTCAGACCAATAACACAATATAATGATACACCTGGGGCTTGAATGTTGAGCCTGTTATGCCCACCTTGATGCTACAACATCCCCAACAATATTCATTAGAAGCTAAAAGTTTTGTTGACTTTTATCTCAAACTACAGACCTTGCCCTGTGTCTCGGCAGTCTTCCCAAGAAACGACAAATACTACAAAGTGCTCTGATAACTTCTTTCTCATAATCGTTTTTTTTGTGTCTAGCAACAAATGAAAATATCAAATCATTATTTAGTTATTTTTTAAAGCTTTCATCACCTCTTTAAATTGAAAATTTTGAAATTGAAAACTTTCTTGTGGAAAAAACAGGTTAAAATGACTTCATTACATTGGCATACCTTGCGAACAGTGATTCCAAAGTCTTAACATGATCATCAGAATTAAGGATATCCAAACATTTTTCTTTAAGGTCTTCTAAAGATAACTGTGACATACAACAACATTAATTCCATCTTTTTAAATTAACAGTCAGTAAATGCAAAGAGCAAAAGAGTTAGTAAAAACAAGTCAAATCCAGAGTAGTACCCCATTTATATTGCATAGAAATGCAATTAGGAACTTTTACTTGCCTGTGAGGAATCTGTCTCCATTTCAGAATTGCTGTCACTTTCATCATCTGACCCCCTAGAAACTGGAAAATTCAAAGACGAAACATGTAATTACATGCAAGCCATATTATTTGAATGCAACATATAGCTTTGGATGAATGATCTGTTTTTCTAGAACAATATACAACTGTAATAAAATTTCTTGTTTAAGCAAATTAGCAATATTGTTTTTCCAAACCCCAATGGGATTATAAAATTAAAATTAAAGGGAAATATTGAATGAATTCTAACAGTTTTTGTCAATTGATGTTGCAGTGAAAGTTGTTTACCTGGATGAGGGAGCTGTACTATCAGGATCTCTAAGACTTGAATATAGCATTTCACTAAAGACGAAGCTGAAGTTGATCCTGGAGACAGAACAACAAATGGTTGGATAAATCATACTTTAAAACTATACATTTATGCAGGTTTTATCAATGAACACAGTAAACAGTCAGGTGAACAAACCTAGATGTGTTTTAACAAATGCCAATACTCCATACAGTAGCCAAGGTGTGCGGGCGATCTTGCTGTTGGTCCCCCCTGATTCATCAGCCTTTGTCAATAATTTCAGGAGGGTCTCTAACAGTTGACTAAAACAGAATCTTGCAGATTGGTCTGCTATTGATGGTAGCAAAAAGCAGACGATCTGCTTCGTCATTTCAGGACAAAGAATGTCAGAAATGAATGCTGAAAATATTGCATGCCTGAAAAAAAAAAATGTAGAAATTCATCAACTTTTATTTGGCCGTTCTTCCCTTGAAATTTCTTTAAGGTAAAAACATTTATTGATTTAATTCGTTTTTATGAGTCAGGGTAATTCAGTTTTTATTCAGAGCTAAAAGTTTTTCAAACCAGTTAAACTTCTCTTTTTCTTTTCTCTAGTATTCATTAAAACAAATGACAATAAAAATCAATTAAGTTTTAAAATTCTTAAGATAAGAAAAAATTGAACCACAACAGATAAACTTTTAATTGTGTGATCGATACAAAGATTTACGTTAACTCAATAGCATTTGTATAACATTATTTTTTTGCAAACTTGCGAACTTTTATATTTTCCCAAATAAATGCAGGAAACCAGTAGCAAGATTAAAATCAATTTGAAGAAGCTGGGTAGTTCTCAGTTGGAGACAAGAAGGAGAGAAAAAGAGTACAGAAATGCATAGGAGGAAAATATAATTTACCTATCATTTACAGTAAATGCAGATTCTCCTCCACTACTGGACTGGCTGCTGAAGTAAAGTGGGTTCATCACCAGGTCTCTGATAGCAGCAGCCATTGGAGTAGGGGAGACAGTAGATGGCTCTAAGCTGGATGGAACTCTGGCATTCAGCAGAACACGCAAATATCTAAAATATCCTGGTAATGGAGTACATGAAATGTAACAATATTTAGAAAGGATCTTCAACAGACTACACAAATTAATGGAGTTATGCATACATTCATGTACACAAATACAAACTGACACACACAGAGAAAATAATTTAATAATGTTAACCCTTTAACTCCCATGAGTGACCAGGACATACATACAAAATGTAATTTCTCCTGGTAAAATTCAAAACTCAAGCAGACAAGTGATGAGAACAAAGGAAAATATCAATAAGGGGATAATATCGGTTGATGCAATACCAAGCTCTCTGAAATGAAATCATAGGAATTGTATGGCAGATAGTAAGGAGAATTACTAATGAAATCATGGGAGTGAAAAGGTTAAGCAAGTCATTCAATCATAAATAAACTCTATCTAAACATGAAATTAAACATATACTTCACATGCAAAAAAAGGTGAATTTCAGAAAGTCAACATAGAAGTGATTTTTAGATAATATCCCACTCATGACAAATAAATGATACCCTTCAGGCCCTGGTTGGTTGACACATGGATAATGCTAACCACTGGATAAATCTCTATCTGGTGAATAGCACAGTATGTTTTGTTAACACTTATCCCCTGGATGGCGTTTTATCCATTGGATAGTGCTATCTGGCCTTTATACAACTGGACCCAGCTCAATAATGGTAAAGAACTGTATGAAAATAGGTCCTGAGATAAAAGACCCCATCTAACAGGGGGTACACAGTCAGTGAGAAACTGCTGAGGGTTATAGTTACCATTTCTCACAAGGTAAACTGTCACCATTGCAGCATCTTTTCTACTTCTGGCAGGATCAGTCGGATTATAGTATGGTTTATCAGAGGTGAAAACTTTCAACATAGGCAGCTGAATAGGAACAGGTTGGGAATCTCTCATTGACGTCTCTAGTGATCTGTGGAGATAACTTTCATCATTTCTCTGAATTTCCTTTGCAGTGCAAATATTATTTAAATATTATTTAAATGTAAAAGCTGAAGAGAGGGAAAAGGTAAAAATTCTATGAAAAGATGCTCAGAAAAAGTTTTTAAACAGGAAATTTGTATTCAAATCTTATCAGTAAATGAGTCTTTACAAAGAAGCAATTACAGTCTGAACATTACTCACTGCTGTTAGAATATTCAAATAAATGGAAATCGAAATTGTTCTTGATTTTCAGGGGAAGCCAGGAGTTCCAATAACTTTTTCCATAAGCAGCTGCCAATGATATAAAAAATACCTCTGCCTGGAAAATGGGATGTAAGGCCAAACCCAAATACCAGAGTCTGCTATCAGGCCAAACAGACCTTGGTAAGAGGTTCTATAGGCAGCGGCAGACTCTTGTTATGTGGCTTTTATTGAAACCCCAGCAGAAGCCCATGATGACTAAACCAAGCAAGAAAATGCTTACTAGTTTATAGAAGAACCAATGTAATTATTACACTGAGCAAGCCCAGTCATTCCTTTATTGTACAACGTCGATGATCATAACCCTCTCTTATGGCTCAAAACCAATCAACATCCATTGCTTATTTCTATTACCTTTTATTTTTCAGGGGTTCAAATTGTAAACAATAGGAGGTTGCTGCTTTTGAAACTTCAACATATACAACGTATGGCACAGCATCTACTAAAGTTTTTAGAGGAACTAGAAGGGAAAGTTTTCAGCCAAAATAGCCAAAAAACCTCCATGTTCATGTATAATGACAGTTGAGTTTCTAAATGGCTCGTGCATTTAATTTGTACCAAAAAGTCACCTTAATTCTCAAAGTTAAGCCTAAAATTAATTTAATTAGTCAGCTGGCACTCTGAAAAAGAGATGGAGAAAGGGAATTAAAGGAAAAGATATAGACATTCTAATTTACCTGCTACAGATCAAGAGAAGGCATTTGATCTGATGAAGCCAAATTTGATGATCACTTGTTTGTAACTTTTGCACAGTGTTTTTATTCTCTAACAGAAACTGGCACATCCAAATCTAAAGGAGAAAAAAGAAAATGATTACATTGCTTATGACTAGTGTTGTTTAACTATCCATTGCAAGATGTCATAAGTAGTTCTCTTAACTGTTTGTTATACAATTCTTCTGATGTCATTTTAGAGAATTTTGTATTGAATCAACTAATAATCTCCCAATTGATATTCATCATCATTCTTAACACTTGTCTGACTGATATTCTATTGGTATTGTTATGAGAAATGCTGTCTTGGTCACTCATGGGTGCTTAAGGGTTAATTCAGTTTTCAAGAACATGGCTAGATATGTCTAGATCTACTATAATTCATAACGTTAATTGTAACAAATTGAGTTACATGCATCAACTTTTTTTTACCAGTCTCTGTGTATCCTTGGAGTCAGAATAAAAGAAAAGAAGCTTTCTTAGCATATTTCTAATGGCATCTGCTGTTGGAGTATCTTTGGATCCTTCTAATGAGCTGATTGCCTCATCAAATGAGATTCTCTGAAGCTCATACTGAAAGAAAAGAAAGGGATAAAAAACAGATATCACAGTCAATCATACTTCTACATGTGCACAGAAGATCACATTCTTTTGAGATCCTTGTAATCCTGCTTTAACTTAATTTCACATATCAAATTATACTAATTAACATAAACTTAGAACTGATTATAAGCCCTACCTGTTGACATCGTACCCCCTTTCCACGGAAGATAGATTGAACTGTGGTTGCATCACAATTAGTTGTGTAATTCTTATCCTAGGATCCAATAAACAGAAAAACAATTATTATCTAAATCTCTTATCAAAGACACTGCACATCTATAATCCTGGGAAAAAAAATCACCAAATATCCTTATACTTTACCTCTCTTTCCTTTCTTCTTGCTCGAACTCTTTGAAGTAAGGAGGACCTTCCTTCCTACATGTATAACAGTAGTAAAACTTTTAAGAATATAGCCCCCTATTGTCAAAATGGTGTGTTACCAGCAGTACTGATGATCAAATTATTAATTGTTGTTAGATCTATCATGACTAATCCCCCTAATGAACAAACAAACTTGCCGATACTCGATTCGCAGCTCGCTTTCGATATGAGTAGCTGTTTATTAGGTGCTTTCCCAACTCTAACCGAAAAGGGGTCTGTTATCGTTTTCACTGGTTTCTTATCCTTCAGCATTATTTAATTCCATACTTTGTCGGTTTAGCCGGTAGATATTGGCGGAATGATAGCTCGCCTTTAAATGCTATAATCTCCACGTCAACCGAAAGGTTTCTCGTGGCCAAATAACAGCGTTGAACATTTCTTAAAACGGCGTTCAAAGCAGGACGGCATTGTACAGACGGTCGAAATTTACATCTCTTCGCGCGGGTTCCCAACTAAAGTCATTTAGATGCAAAAATTGGCTAATTACTTCGAATTGGTTCTTAGGCATGACTCTCTTTATTCCTTCATTGCACTTAAAAATGTCTGTCGACCAGTAGTCGGCGACCATGAGAAGAATATTAATACCCATGATGACGCACATTTCAAAGTAAGCTTTCACTTCGGGTTTAGAAACATCGCGCCATCTACCAAGACGTTGCTCGTTGTCGGGTAATTTTTGGCGAGCATAGCGGTTTGTCTCCTTCACGATTTTCTCGAAAAGAACCTCGTCAAACATCAAACCGAAAAAATCATCAGCTTTGGGGTTGGTTCCCACGTCGACAACGATTCCAGATCGAGCTGAAAATTCGTCAACAACGATGCTACTGAGGTCAGCTGTTCATTGTTGTTCTTTTTCATCGTCGCTGTCAGAGGCTCCTTTGTTGCCACTTTCACCGTCCGCTTCTTCATCGCTTTCCTCGCCATCCTCATCAATACCCGAAAAATCAATATCAAAACCATCTCCCTCAATATCTTCGGTACCTTCTTCATCTGAATCGCCAAAAATCGCCCTGTATTCGTCGAAACTAATTTCTAAAGGATCTACGCGCCTCGCAATTTTTTCACTCAGGTTATTGTCAATTTAGAGCTGATAAAGCAAATAGCCACCACGTAGGAAGTTTCTTTGCTTTATCGACTCCAAGTTGATAATAAACTAAGTGGTTTTACACACTCACGGACGAAATTGCTCAATCGTTTCTTTATCAGATACTGATCATCGCTGTCACCATGCATGTTTATGCTACCTTCATGATGCAAGAACATATTCGTATCCGTCTATCCCACCCTCGGGAAGCATAATTTATGCACAGTAACGACGATTTGATTGGTCAATACCTCAGTAACACTTGCATATGTTCTTTGCTGGGGGAGGGGAGAGAAGGGGGAAACGACGGCTGTCTGTTTTGCCGGGGACCTTGAATTAGCAACGAGTTTCCGGTTGCCCGGGACTAAGTGTGAAACAATAAAGAAATGTTTACAGCAAGTAGTTCTAAATTTCTGGACAAGAAGAAGTAAAAGGTAAAAAGTTATTTAATGGTGATACCATCCATGCGTCTGTCCTCCAGTAGATCATAAGAAAGAAACAACCAAAATGTGTGTACAATTCAGCTTATAATGTATCGGAACAAACGAACCACATCACCATACAATATTCCTCGGTCTTCAAAAATTTTCTCTTAATCATTACTCATCATATCCCATAATCTCTTTCAGCAACAAAAAGACTTAAAGGGAAGTTCAGCCACAGAGCAGAATGATTCCATCACAATTCACATTTACAATTTTTTGCTAATAAACTCAATTCTCTTAAGAAATGACATGAAATGATACTTACTTGCAATTACAAAAAAACGGGAAAATTACCTTTTTACTTACACCTCCCAGTGAAACAGCCCTCCTCCTTTTGTACTGTCCATCAAAAGAAAACATCGTATGAGGGATTTTAAAAAATATCCGCAGATTACCGTAAAGACGAAATTTACCAAAATTCAAAGAACATACGTTGGCAACCGTCTGTCTCGGAAGACAATGGAAATCTGCACCTAAGAAGTAGAATCACTTCAAGCTGCACCGCCGGCTGTGGCTGTGAAGCCCAATGCGGGAGCCGTAGACCCGCTGGCATTTTGCGCAGGTAAAGTCATTTGTGGGGGTTGGTGGAATGGGGGCAGACTGGAGCCTCTGTCGCCTGCGAGTCCTCTTCACCTCCCACTGGCTCTCCCTCTTCAACTCGGCTTGTTTGACGCCGGCCTTGACAGTCGATCGCCAGAGTGTACGGTCGGCTGTTGCTGACTCAAGGTTTCCAGGGCTGATGCTGCAGGTCTTCAAGTCACGCTTGCAGACATCCTTGTAGCGTAGAGTTGGTCGTCCTGTTGGCCGCGTCCCTGTGGCGAGCTCACCGTTCATGATGTCCTTTGGGATGCGTCCATCATCCATTCTGCATACATGGCCGAGCCAGCGCAGTCGCCTCTGGGTCAGCATGGCATACATGCTGGGTAGACCTGCCCGTGATAGGACCTCTGCATTTGTGATGCGGTCTTGCCAGGTGATGCCAAGGAGTCGTCTAAGGCAGCGCAAGTACAACACATTGTTGTCTTTCTCGGTATCAACCCGTTATTTTTTACGAGGCTCGCACATTTCGCACCAACGATGGTATTTGGTTTTCTATGCTTTAATTTGCTTTCTTTTTTCTTAGTTACTGTTTCCAAAATGGTCAGATCGTGCGTGGCTCCCTTTTCACACACACGAACGTGACGAGGGTTTTCTTATCAACCACCTATTTCCCAACTCCTATACGTATCGTTTTTCTTTTGCTAGTTACCAAAACATAATAAAAATGACTGTTGGTAGAGTTTTGTACAAACGTAACCGTCATTTACAGTTCCGCTACTTGTATCCCTCTGTATCGCATTTTTATTGTACTTAGTGTGTTACCTCTAGTGTTTCTTCATTTCCTGTTATTGTTACAATACATGTTACAATAAACCATTTGTTAAAACTTTACATTTGGTTGTCTTTCTTTGGTCCTGCGGCAATAGCTCAATGGACTCGCGAAACCAAAACGCGTAATCTCTGGTCCGCCGCTCCAAAACACCTTCCTCAAGGTTCTCGGTTCATTATCATTATTTTTCTTTTCTCCTTCTTTCCCCATCCAGCACGTGCTATGTCACGTTGTTTCGTATTCAAATTGTATTCGTCAACAATATTACGTAACCTGTAACGTTATTTGATATAAATTCAAATGTACAACCGTTAAAATCGCATTTACAACTGAAGATGACATAAGAATGTCGAAACATGTCTTGCAAACTAAAAATTGTGGTTTCTTTATTAAAAATGTAAATGCTTTACTCGCCTTCGGAAAGATAGTTGTTTTCCAAGAGGTTCAGTCACAAATGTGTCAGCAGGTGTCCAAGTGTCCTTCAGCAGCAACCAGAGTGAAAAGAATGACTGTGTGAGGAAATGTAATGGCATCCTTCTGTCTCGGGAGAGAATGGAGTTGCGCCCATGGTCAGTCTCTCCAGGGCGCAAGCCTGGGCAGAGTCAGAGTGTGTGGAGGTCCTGGGTTGCCCAGTCGACAGGACCCCCCTCTCGGCCTCGCCGGTGTAGTCCAAAGGAATGCAGAGCAGTACGTTTGGCACCAGGTTGGCTGCAGGAGCTGCCGGAGTCAGTGAGCACTGCACGCTGGTCCGCCTTCGGGGCTCCACTCCTGATTTGAAGGGTTTACTCCCCTAAACATGACCGTTGGATCTTCAGATCTCCTCCGCCCTCTAGCCGTTGGCTGCCTGGAGCAGCTCCTCCGCCTAGTAGTGATGCAGTGTAAACATCACCTCCTCACGTGGTTTAGCCCGCCAGCTGAGGCGGTGTGCCGGGGTGTGGCGCTTGGAGCCAGCACGTAATAGATTTAGGAGATGGATGAGGACCAGTGTGCCTGTCCACCCCACCAAGTAGGATGCAGCTGCCAGACGACAAAGGTACTACCTCTATCCAGAGCCCCCTACACCCCATATAATACACTCATCACGTGTCACGGCACGTGATAAATTAGCACTTAATGTCGTCGGCTACAAATATATTCACATTGACACTCGCATAACACACCCTTCTCTTTATCTTTTTTAGATCTTACATAAACGGTGGTCTCAAAGAGTTTGGAGTATACTCAACGATCCCCACGATCAATGGCCTTCCCCATTTACATTTCGCATCTTATTTGTGACCACTCGTTTCGTCGTATCTTTACACGAGCACCGGATTGCGTATAGCACCACATTTCCCACGTCCTGCCCATGTACCACCGTTTACAGCGTGCACCGTGACAACTTATTTTAAAACAGTTTTTTGGTTTGCTTTTCTAGATTGCTGTGTTATTTTCAACTTACACCCATAGATCGCCATCTACAACCCCGCTAGATGTGTTACGTTCGTGGCGCTTTAATCCCTTTCTTAAAGGCTATACCTACAAATTTTTTCTCCGTATACGCCATCTTCCTAGTTACGTTCCATTTCTAAAACTAGTCAGACTCCGCCCTCGTAATGTTTAATTCTTTTCGTTCGTTTTTTTTGTCTTAGTTTTTGTTCCATCGGTGGCAAGTCCGCTCAGCGTTCTCATTACTTCTTCCTCCATTTACTACACAAGAAGGCACCCCATTATATAGATGTTTCTCATACATCAATAGTTTTTTTTCCACTTCAGATTACCGTCATAATATGCGCTGTATAACTATTCCGCTACGACCACATTATAAAAAGTCTAATTTTAGACTGGACAGACATCTTGAAAGATTTGAACAAGTTCTCACCCTCAGGTGGTATTTCCTATACCAAAATACATTGCATGTACATATGACCAAATTTCTTGTTCTTTGAGCTCGCAGTACATTTTTCCCAACCTTGGTCTTATCAAAACTTATGACAGTGACGTGTATTATGGTTGACGGTTTTTCAAAAGATCTGCTGATTTACAGAAACTGATTTTATGTTTCCGTGCGTTTGTTCAGTAATAGATCACAGATAACGTCAAAGTGTGGAAAGAAGAAAAAAAGTGGTTCTTGAGGCGCAGCCGTGTGCACGTGTGTAACTTATGTTTTTACCACATGCTAACGTCATCCGTGATCTATTACTGTACAGACCCACGGCGACATTAATTCTATTTGTTTTAAATGATAAAGAAAAAACAAACAAAAACACTGAAACAACTCCTTTTCCAATTTTTTAAGTAAAAATATTTTAGTATAAGCACGGAAGCAGCTTAACGCTGGAGAGAAAACGTTCAATTCTTGTCCTGGGGTGGTCGCATTAACGTTATTCTAACAGCACTTATAATGTTCCTATTGAAAGTAAAGCGTGCGAGAGTTGGTAGTACTTTTTTTTATTAAAAATATCACATTTTAATATCATGGTAGCATATGGATCGCCGGGAATTTTTTGATAGGAATATACTGATTTATGTTTAATTAGCTATTTTGTGCGAGGGTTTATAACACCTCTTTATCACTTTGACTTAATCCAACCGGCTGAACTCGTGATGCAGATATCAAGACTTTCAATTATTCAATTCAAATTTTGATAAACTGAGTTTATATATATTTTTTTTCCTTCTTTTTTTTTATGAAACGTTTCGGGAATCATGCGCGGGAAAGAGCGAATTTAATCAAAATCTATGTTCCGCAGGTTTGTCTGAAGAAACAACGGCCCTGCTCACTATCCTGTGTTTGTGTTAAGTTTTTTTTAAAAGGGATTCTTTAAAATACTCCGTTCCTGTAATGAAAGGATAAAGCTTTCAACGTTTTCTGAAAAGGCCGTATATTTCCCTTTGTCGTCACTTTGGATGATTTAAATAACAGACATTTTTTCTGTTTTGAAAGAGGAAACCAACCATGGCTTTTTCTGTCTTAAGAGCGAGTTGAGGTCAGCAAGCTGTGCGCTAATTGGTCAATCGAAGTTTGGAATAAATTTCTTATCGGCAAGTCATATTGCAACATATAATCCACTCAGAGCCATCTTTCACTCACAACCGAGTGGAAACCACCGCGTGATTGAATTAAGTTCTGCCAAGGATTTTTGTGCAAAGTGTCGTCCAACGTCAAAGACTATGTTGTAATCCGCTATCAGTTGCATATAGCTTAATTTCACGGAAAACTTGGATATTTCCACGTCACTGGACTTTCACTGGCTTTGGCAAACTGCATGTAACATAAATAACGGTTCAGTGGACCGCGACGGGCGTCATTCAACGACGGGCGAGTTAATTTAGAAGAAGCTATGGTGAATACAAACCCTGTAGCCCTATTTCAAGGAGAAATTTTACGAAAGAAACTGAAGAAAAATACGTGGAAAGAGTACAGGGTGATCCTTCAAGAAGATAGGCTTGTGTTTATGAACGAGAATGAAAAGAAAATTGCCGGAGTCATAACCTTGACAGAAGAGACAACATGTAGAGTGTTGGAGAGAAAAGAATCGTCTCGACAAAGCTCAGACCGCTCGAGCTCAAAGAATATTTCTAGACGTAAGCGAGGTTTCGATGACGGCCCCTGTAAATTTAAGTTGTATGCTAAGAGAGGTGTTCATCTCCTCAAGACAGACTGTAAATCAAGCTGTGATCAGTGGATTGGTGCAATTTCTCGCGTTGTTCAAAGTATGTGGATAAATTCCCAAAATGGCCCGTCGTCGACAAAAGCACGAAGACACCGCTTTATGAACTGGCTACACCTAGACTGCAATGTAACAAACCAGGCGACAAACAGGAATGGATTTTCGTACAATTGTTTATTAGAAGAGGAAAATCTCGAAGACCATTGCGATGAAATTGAAAGAAATAGTATTATCGAGAATGGAACTCAACCAGTATTGAGAAGTTTTACATCTCCAAAAGGAAAGTTTAAAATGTGGAAAAATATTTCTAGTCGCATCATTTCGAGATACAAAGCCGGAAATTACGGCGTTTTGGTTGAAGACATAACAGACTAATAGGGCATCTTCGCAAAATCAATCGGAATGAAGAAATGCAAAAGTTCAAGTTGGATGCCTCCTGTATTACTAATTATGACTTCCGGTGCAATATCGGTTTAGGTTTCATTTCAGTTAGGCAGCATAACTCAGTTCAAATTACTTAAAAAGCAAAAAAACTTTACTCTATTGCTATTTTCCCCTTTGTTTAATACTTTCATAGAACACAGTGAATAAACATAATAGCAACATTATCTATTATAATTTAAAACGTGGCTTGAAGCCTTATGTTATTGCTTTGTCAATAGTTTGACAGCCTATCGTCTAAAGAATTCCATTGATATGTGGGGGAGCAATATAGACAAAATAACTACAAGTTACACTTTGAAGTTATCCATATGTGATGTAGATTAATTTGAAAAAATCCTTTCTTCCTGAGCAGTTTGCAATAAATAATGAATTATCACTTTAATTACATGTTATAAAGTCAGCTTGCCGTTGCTTATCATTTATAATTTATGACAATACAATATAAATTACAAAACAACATACTTTGACTCTTCAGACATCCTCCTCAATAGTCCTTATCAGGACGATCTCGTCACAGGATTGACTGCTTTACTCCCTGCTACAAACCTCTGATTCCTCCGAGGTTCAAACAGGAAACCGAAAGAGCGTGCATGAAGTTGCGCAAGTAAAAACATAGGTCCGCAATGCATAAGCAATGTGTTCCTAAACTCTGTGGCAAGGAGGAAGTAGCGATAAACATATGTGAAAAAAAGTGAAAAAAGCTTCATTAGTTGTCGGGGACTTCAAGAGTGGCTCCAGTCTGAAAGGGGAGGGGGTGGGGAATTAAAACGCATTCAAGGTTGGAAAAGCTCGTTTCTGATGAGTAACACATTCAGGTACGAACATACACAAGGCAAAACATTTTCCTAGGCACATAATTATAGTGATGTTCTCAGAAAGACTGCCGTGTGAGCGCTGTGTGTGAAAAAACAATTTCTGTGGACAAATGGAAAAATTAGCACCGTATTAAGACCATGATTTGAAGACGAAGGAGCGCGCACCTTCGCTTCCCAGCGAGGCACTTATAATCTGTTCCAAGCCTTTTTGTTTCCTTTTCATAACCTGTTCCGTAAGTCTATTTTCAAAGAACAAGAAATGGAAAAGAAAGAAAATTCTTATTTATTCAATTCCTGTCGCTGTTATCTTCAGGGAGACAAAACACATTTTACATGAAGTATCAAGTACACATTTCCGCCATATTGAACCATCAACTGAGTAAGCCAAGATCCTTTCGGTTAAAAAGTGTCAATATGGGAAAGAATCGCAAGAAAGGTAGGAAGGTGTGGTTGAATTCGTGTCTGTGCAGTTGATTTTCATATACTGGATTTTTTTACCTTCTGCTGATCCGTTGTCAGGACTTTTGATGTATGTTCACGTGGTTTCATGTGTGTCTGTGTGAGAGTTGTTTCTGTTTTCCAAATCATGTTAAAAGTTCTCAAACGTTATTTGCTTGTTATGAACATTACTGCCCTCTCAATAAGCCCAGATTCCTAAGATGAATGGAAGTCATTCTAAGCTTATGTTAAATTTCTCTTAGAATCCTTCTTCTTGTTTACTTTACTCCGTTGTAGTAAATCCCAGTGCTTCTAGAGCTGAACTGATGATGATGACAGTGTCAGACATTGTGAGTCAGTTGATCACAGCACACGAGAAAGGAAATGATGTAAATCTAAACAAGTTAGTGCCTGATATCTGTTAATGCACACATTTGAGGATGTTATTTCATAACCTTTTTGTCCAGCCTCTTTCACAGCTGTTATTTAGCCTCGTTATGCAGCACTGTCTAGTTTCTTTATACATGGACACGTCTTACTCCTAAAACATTTGCTTGTGTAACGCTTGGATGGTCTACTGTTCGGTTTTTCCAGATTTTCTTAAAAATTGGTTTTCAGTGGCGTGCAATGTGTAATGCTGTAGTCAACAACAGCAAATCTAAATTATAAAAAAGTGGCAATAGAGTCACATTCTTGTGTCATTGCTCGATATTACTGTTATGTCCTGGTTCATAAGGATCAAAGGACAAGCTGCCAGTAAATACGGACTGACATCGCAACCCAGACTGGTGGATATCATTGCTGCTGTTCCTCCTGCCTATAAAAAGGTTAGTTCCTGAATTCTTTGCTTATTAGTTTTCAGTAATTATTTTCACAAAGGGATTGCTCTGGAATATTAATTTCAATGAAACAGGAATTTGTGTACTTTACCCGGTTAGGTCTTACTTCCAAAGTTGAAAGCCAAACCAGTAAGAACAGCTTCAGGGGTGAGTATCCTGATGCTTTTTATTTTGCATTGTATTGTATAGGTAGTGATTATGAGGGACAATACTGTTGTTCTCATCATTGTTAAGCACTTTTTTGGAAATTATGCGTGATGACTATTATCATAAGCAAGGGGGATATCTTTGATTTAAGTAATTCTCATTAGTTATCCTTAGATATATATAAGGCAGACAATAAGGAGACTCAATATTGCTGTTTAATGAGTCCAAGGATGGAAACCATTGCTGTAGTAGGACTATTTTATCTCTTTAGGGAATGGTGATTTTCCACAACGAAAAAAAATGGATTTTACTTACCTTTTTTTATTATCCCAGATTGCAGTTGTGGCTGTTATGTGCAAACCTCATAGATGTCCTCATATAAACATGACTGGAAATATCTGTGTGTAAGTTAGCATAACTCTGCACTTCTGCTACAGTCAATGTTGGTAAATCAACAGGCTTAGTGATGGAGAATGTCTGTGACTTTATCTGTGAGAATTTAGACATTATGCTGAACTGGATTCAATATCACAATGTCAAAGATCTGCATCAGATATATTTACCCTTCAAGCTGAAAAGTAGCCTTACTGTTGTTTATTTTTTGGAAGATGGATGATAAAGTTTCTGTGACAAGTGGCTTGCACTTCACAAACCTAACATTATTTTTTATTGTAAATGACTGTGTAGTTCTTCAAGGCAGCAAATCATAAAATGTGTGTTCCACTTTTTGTAGATATTGCCCAGGAGGGCCAGACTCTGATTTTGAATACTCTACACAGTCTTACACTGGATATGAAGTAAGGTTTTTTTAAGTATAAACTAGGCTTTTTTTAATGAAATATTTCTCCTGCAAATTGGTTGGCACATATATCTAAGTCATATACTTCAACTCTTTTCTTTTAGCCCACATCAATGAGAGCAATACGAGCACGATATAACCCTTATCTACAAACAAGACATAGAATTGATCAGGTGAATATTGTCTTATAGTGGTAGTCTTACAGCAGTTTAGTTGCTTGTGGACGGTTGTTTGTCTTGAACTTGCCGTATTGAAATACTAGTAATTATTAATCACTACTTGATTTGTAGCATTTGGAGGGCAGCAGGTGATTATAAAAATCTCCAGTTATGTAATTGTGGAAAGTCCTTTGTTCAAAGGTTGGACAAGTCTATCCACTGAATAAATCTCTATCTGGTGGATAACGCAATTCATTTTGCTATCACTTATTGGCTGGATAGCGATTTATAGATTGGATAGTGTTAACCGCCCTTTATACAACTGGGCCCTGAATTTCACCGGTTCCTAACAATCTTTTTGTATGGAGCAGAGGAGGAAGGTGTGAATAGGCAAGGCTGGCTGAAGCTGGTCTGCAGTGGTGGTAGGAAAGGAGAGACAAAGTGGAGAAGGAGGGTGAATCCTATAGGAAACAGGCAGTCTTAGTATAGAGAGCTTATTCTACTGGGATCTGAGGGGCCAACTTCACAAACAAACTATATTAACAGACACATGTACTTGTAACAGTTTAAACTTTTTGCCCTGCTGGCAAGTGGAATAATGTATTTGGTGTCTAATGACCTCATGAGAATATTTGGTATTTTCTTCAGCTTAAACAGTTGGGACACAGTGTGGATAAGGTGAGAATTAATAATACACTTCTGTTTTTGTACACTCAGATCACCTCTAAGTGACATCTGTTACAATTTGTTAAATCATATTTGGTTAAGTCTAACAAGCCTTAATTAGTGACCTGCATATTCCAGTCTCTCTAGCTAGGAGGAACTAAAAGCATTACTTCATCTTGTGTATGGGATACCTGTGGCATTTACTTGATGGTTTAGTTACAATTTGTTAGTGTCCATATGACCTCTTGGGTCAAGAGAGGGACAAGCAGATTCACACATCTTCCTTTAGAGAATCTTACTTTCCTAGTCAAGGTTTCCGCTTATGTCCAAAACTTCAAAACAGGTTGTATTGTTCATTATATTTTGAAGGTTGAGTTTATTGTAATGGGAGGTACATTCATGTGTCTGGATGAAAGCTATAGAGATTTCTTTATAAGGAATCTCCATGATGCCCTGTCAGGTCACACAAGTAATAATGTGGATGAAGCAGTCAAGTAAGTCTATCATCAAGCTCTATTAATTTGAATGAAAGGGATAAGAAACCATGGTGCTGTGTTGGTGGGAGTATTCCATTCATTTTATCAACTGATTGATGATATAAATTGGCTACCATAAAGTGTTTTTAAGCTGATGTTTTGAGCATTAAGCCTTTGTCAGGTGAAACAATTGGTAATTTACTATTGTTGAAATAAAATCTCTGTCAGTTGTTGATTATTTTCTTTATAAGAGCACATAGTGGAAACTATTTAATACCCAGTAAAGGTTTTCAGCCAGGGGAGCAGTATTTAGATTATTGCAGTACAGTGAAAATTACTTGAACTTAGTATTCTGAACCTGTTTTTTTCTTATGCCACTCAGGTACTCAGAGAGGAGCAAGACAAAGTGTATTGGTATAACTATTGAAACAAGACCGGATTACTGTCTGAAAAAACATCTTAGGTGAGTGTTCTACTTTTTCAAGAATACAAAAGGAAAAAGCCAAATCACTTCCCCCTTTTTATCTTCAAACTGTTATACTGGATTGCATGTTTGGTGGAATAATTATTCTATTCTGTAACCTGAATAAAGGGAGTAAGTTTCTAAAGAAACTGTGGTGCTGCATTGGTGGGAGAGTATAGCAGGTAATTTTGTGTTAATAACTGTAAACATAAATTGGCCACCATAAAGAGTTTGAAGGCTGATACTTTGAGCGTCAGCCAGATTGCTCTGACAAAGTGCTTACACCCGAAACATCAGCCTTTAAACTCTATGCGGTGGCCAATTTACATTTTCAACAGAGTTGTTAACATTATATAACCTGTTTTGTAAGATGCCTGTTGACCTGCAAGGGGAAACCTTACAGGGTTGACAGAGCCTAGAACTATACTTAAATTTTAAAATTCAGTTGAGATATCAAGCAATTTGTTGAAGCTGGAACCCAAAAAGCTAATTTGTCTAGTTCCAATTTTGCATCTTTTACCAATTTCTAATGACAAATTAGTTTCTGTTCTTTTTCATAACACTCTTGAGCTGTTAGCAAGATTTGCAATCTTTTCCTGTTTCATATTTTTAGTTCCATGCTAATGTACGGCTGCACTCGCCTGGAGATTGGTGTCCAGAGTGTGTATGAAGATGTGGCAAGAGATACTAACAGGTAAACATGATGGAATACATGAGAGAGGATACTTGCTTTTTGTAAAGTTTCCCTTTTTTATGTAATTGTATAATTCTCAACCACAATAGACACAGCCATTAATGGATCAATTTAACTATGCTTGAAAAAAAATTTCTTTTTTATGTGTGAGTGTGAGGGGGGGGGGGGGGATTCCAGAGGGGTACAGAAGACAGAAAAGGAAGGCAAAAATGCCACCATTTGTCTATCATGAATCTGTGATATTTCAAATAGAGGATTGGAGACAGGATTCAAAGAGTCTGGCAGTGAAGAAGCAGTTTAACACCTTACCTTTCCCCAACTCATGTGTTATCTGTATTGAGGATTTGGCTAAATTCCCTTACAATTATTGTATGATGTATGAGCTGTTAACAGATGTTTACTATGCAAGTGAACATTTTCCCTTCACACCATTTTCAGAGGCCACACTGTCAGAGCTGTGAGTGAGTCATTTCACTTGTCTAAAGATGCGGGATTCAAGGTAAAGCTGTTAATTCAGTTTGAGATTTTTCCTTTAAAAAAAGTTTTTTCAATTGTCAAGAATTTGTCAATTTACTCGAATTTGTGAATCAGTTACTCACAGAGAGTTCCAACTAATGTACATATTTACACATACACATACATATATATTATTTTTATATATTGTTTTTGGAAAGTAACGAAAACTCTAAACTTGTTTAATTTTGTTTTTAGGTTGTCTCTCATATGATGCCTGATTTACCAAATGTAGGACTGGAACGAGACATTGCACAATTCATAGTTAGTGAAATTTAACACAACAATTTGATGTTTTGTTTTTACATAAGAATATTTTCTTATAGTTTTGGCACTAAACTGTTTGCTTCTTTTGTAATCTTAGGAGTTCTTTGAAAATCCAGCGTTTCGCGCAGATGGTTTGAAAATTTACCCAACCTTGGTAATCCGTGGTACAGGTAAGTGAAAGAAAATTTTAATTTCATGAGAAAGCAATTCCATTGTCTCGCTGAACACTTTTTGTGTGCGCTCTTTCATAATTATCAACTCCTTGATAAGCTTGCCCACGACGATACACTGCACAGGGAAAGGTTGAACAACCTTTTTTTTTCGAAGGATACCCTTAATTACTACGGTTCATTAATTTATTCTCTTTTTTTTTACGTGGGATCTTTCACAACTTGTTTCAAACATTTTTAGGTTTGTACGAGTTATGGAAGACCGGCCGCTACAAGAGTTACCCTCCTAATACATTGGTGGATTTGATCGCGAGGATTCTAGCGTTAGTACCACCCTGGACACGAGTCTATAGAGTGCAAAGGTTAGTCTCACAAACTGGAAGTGAGGGGGAAACCCTTATACAAAGTATTCACAGTTTTGTTCGTGTGAGTCGACTTATGTTAAGTACATTTCTGATGGCAATGTACATAATCTTTATACAAAACTGTTAGATGTCTCCATCAGCTTTGATCCACTACGTCCAGTTAACTGGTGAAGAAAATCGCGCAACGGTCTGGACCAATCAGATGTACATGTAAAACCAAATCCAACCATAACTTGATTGCTTCATTCAGGCAGTTTTTCCTGAGATTTTACTTTGAGTTCTCTTAGGCTCCTTCGGTCTGAATGGCTGCTGTAATTAATTTGGTACTTCGAAATTAAGAGATCCTTGCAGCTAAGAACACTACTGAACTAGTAGTTGAAAATAGGACCTGAAAAAATTCAGGCTCGTACGGGATTTGAACCCATGACCTGTGTGATACCGGTGCAGCGCTCTACCAACTGAACTAGAGGTCATGGGTTTCAAATCCCGTACGGGCCTGAATTTTTTACTAGTTCAGTAGTGTTCTTAGCTGCGAGGATCTCTTAATTTCGTTTCTTCAACGCAGTGCAAATATATGAATTTCATATATCTAAAATCATCATTCATCACTTGGATGGTTTATTTGGACCCAACACATTGGCCAGCTCATAGTTGGCTTGTTAGCTCAGTTGGTAGAGCGCTGCACCGGTATCGCAGAGTTCATGGGTTCCATTCCCGTACAGGCCTGAATTTTTTTCGGGTCATATTTTCAATTACTAGTTCAGTAGTCTTCTTAGCTGCGAGGATCTCTGAATTTCATTTCTTCACCGCAGTGCAAATATATGAATTTCATATCATTTGGTGCTTGTTTTACCACGCTCAAATGAAATGCGCTCCAAGTGTTTGCTTTTGTCTCAGGGATATCCCCATGCCTTTAGTAAGTTCTGGTGTCGAACATGGCAACTTGAGGGAACTTGCACTAGCACGTATGAAGGATTTGGGAACACAGGTTAGAATTTTGTTCCTGGAGTTGCGCCCAATGTAACTTGTCTACTGTCACTTCTACTCTTTAGTTTTGAGTATTTCAGGAATTCGAGTCTGACGTCGTGATTATACATAAAGCAATTTTGCTCTTCTGTCACCGATGTTTTTCTTGTCAGTGAGAAGTGTGTTGGTTTTCTTTTTTATGGAAAATTCAATTTTATGTATTGCTCTTCACTTCATGTTAGTGTCGTGATGTTCGAACCCGTGAGGTTGGCATACAGGAAATTCACCATAAGGTTCGACCATTTGAGGTAAGTTAAGGCTTATTTGATATGATTATTTAATGGCATCAACAAATTCTCCAAGTGTTGGTGACATCCGCAATGTCAAGTGTTCTTTTCCGCTTCCTGCTTAGTTCTTAAGTTTATTGTAACGCCTCACATTCTCGTCGTTTTTCCTGCTTAGCTCGATAAATTTAGTCAGAGGGTGCAGTGTTACGGTTTTTCAATTTTTTTAATTAATGTAGGAATTGACTACATCGTGAGATAAACGATAGAACTACATTATTATTGCATTTAAACATTAGGACTTTATGACATTACTTTTAAGTTTTTCTAGATGAAGGGCTGTAATGTAGCGCCATCTCAGTAATGTTCTTGTTGATGTTTCTTCTACAGATTGAGCTTATTCGCCGAGACTATGTGGCGAATGGTGGATGGGAAACGTTTCTGTCCTATGAAGACCCAGAGCAAGATATCCTTTTTACTTTAATATATAACACATAGTTTTGTTGTGACTTTTTCCTCTGCAGTCACCAGCCAGTGAGCGCTCCGGCACAAGCGTTTCTTTGCTCGCGGACCCGTGTGAGGTCTACAAAGGGTCTGATACTCATTCACAGTCCCAGACCCCAGCAAAATTATCCTCAGTCGTCTCAAATGGTCCCACGGACGGTGACACGTGCGTCCTGCAGCGCTAGTGATGAGGGCGTGCCCGTAGACTCTTGAGTCACAGACATTTTGATAAATATATAAAGGATATTTTTTTCTGAATTTTAACCCAAGAAGATTTTTATAGATCTGATCAGTTTGCTTACTAGTTTCGTTGAATACATCTTGAAGATCAGTTTTCCTTCACGGTCTACAGATATTTTAGTCGGCCTGTTAAGATTGAGGAAGTGTTCAGAGGCATCCTTCAGACCTGAATTGAAAGGAGGCTGTTCTATCGTCAGAGAACTTCATGTGTATCTTTTTTATGAGACTTAGGATAAAACTTAAGTATTTAATGTGGAATCATTAATTCATCAAAAACGCCCAAAGGAATATTTCAATATTTATAAGAATCTTATTCTTTATTCCGCGAAATTGGTGTATGGTATATCAGCTCATACACCACGGCCTGTAGACCAGTCAGAATTCAGGAACTGGACCATATGATGACTAACTGTAATTTTTCATAGGGAGTTACATTCTGACATTTTGGGTTCCATTCCTTAACTAATCACAACAAGGATAGGTAAAAGGGGGGGGGGGGGGGGGAGGAGATGGAGATGGTGGTGTATTTGCTGAAATTTTAACACCGTAAACTTGTTTATTTCCTTAAGCAAGTAGAGGCCATAAGAATGCAATGAATCCAATCCAAGCTTTTTTTCTTTTTCCTTAACTTGTTACCTTAGTTACGGCAGTGTAGTTCCTGTCAGCGCCCGCGATCCTTCCAAGTTTCAGCATCAAGTAAGTTCCCGTGTGAGGTGGTAACAGTTGGAAAATGTAGTTAGTTAGGATTGTTACTAAAGGTATCTCGTTTCTCAGGGTTTTGGAATGTTGTTGATGGAAGAAGCAGAGAGAATTGCCCGCGAAGAGCATGGCTCACAGAAAATTGCCGTGATTTCAGGTATTTATCTGTTTTAAGAATTAAATCACACTAAACGTTCTCAGTGCGCAGAGGGTCATGGGTGTTCTAAGTGACCTTCATGCATTGCTCATGAATTCTGTTCGGTAAAAGGGGTTTAAATGTTGACCTTTGGAAAAAAAAAAGGTGAAAATCTCTAACTTTGTCTCCAAAATGAGCCAAAATGTGGGGGTAGATGGCAGATAATACATTGTATTTTCTAAACCTCTCTTGTTGTGTTAGAGTGAATGGTACAGTGGTGCAAAAAATATATCTACTGAGTTTCTTCTCGGCACGAAACTATTTGAAAGCAGACCACGTGAACTCAACCATGCCTGATGTAGGAGGGAAAGAATGATTCCTTTATTTGATTGACTTCAACAATTCATTGGCTAAAAGTTAAAGCCCCAGCTAAGCAGGACATTATAATGAAAACAAACCTTGTATTTTCTCCTTAGGAGTTGGAACTCGAAATTATTATCGTAAAATTGGTTACGAACTGGAGGGTCCTTACATGGTAAAAAGTTTGCTGTGATTTACAACCTTCAACAGTTGTACCGTAACAACTGACTAACTCTGACATTCAGTATGGGATACCTCAGCCGGACATCGTACTAAGGAGGCCCATCATCCTCGGGGCTCAACACATTATGATAAAAAAGGAGCTATTACAGTAAATACCAGTCAGACATAAATGATTGGGAGTAACCACGTGTACAAAGAAACTAGCGGAGAGATCTCGGCACAAAAATAAGAGAGCCTTGAGCTATGGTGGATGGATAGGAATTGGTAGTAACGACTTATGGCCGACTGAAATAATTTTATATTGGAAATATGCTCGCCAGGTTCTAAATAGCTGGAAAACGGGAGTGAAAAAAAATACTACAGGGACATTACGCTGTATGGCAAACTCTTTTTACGTCCTGTTCGTATGCGAAAGTGGTCTTAGATGAATGGTTCGCCTGTATTTAATGGATTTGCAGACAGTAGCACTGACCTTCCTATTTTTAAAAGTAAAACTTATTAATTTTCATCCTTTACATATTTGTGTCATTTACACTGCTTTTTTGGAACAAAGGCTGTCGAAATTTGTCTATCCAGTGTTGCATGGGGATGTATTTAATTACTAATTTACTAGAGCTGAACCTATCTTTTCTTCACGTTTCTTTGTCGGTTAATTTTTTTAAAGTCGGATTTGTACACTGCGTAGCATTTTATGTCATTCTTTTTATATTTCTGTGCAGACTGAAGTGAACGTTTCACGGTCAGATCCAACCAACAGCACATAAGAATGGAATCACTCGCCTGATTTAATATATTGCTAATATGTTTTATATCAAAACACATGACCTGTTTTAAAAACAACTGATATAGAATTTATAAACAGATCTCTCACAAGAAAGGCAATGAAAACTCTCTAATCGATGATTACAGGTTACTTTAATGCCACGCGCATCTTAATCGTTGTTTAAATGTCTTAGTACTGTTGTGAAAAGTATTACCTTCTCTACTGACGGAGCACTCAAAAGTCACCAGGTGGTGTGGTGTTTTACACAGCTAAACCACCCGCTCCATTAACTCAAGATTAATTATAGACGATTTGTGAACCAAACCGTGGATCTTGCCCTGGTTGATTTGGTTTGACAAACAACAGATTTGTCTGCCAAGCTCTCGACATTTCTTTATTTTAATGATTTGCTATCAAAACAAACAAGGCAAGAGCTAAAGAGAGAACACAGGTACCTGGATCTGCGTGACATCAAATTACCTCAGGAAAAGTTCAAAGAACTTGCCCTCAGCCAAATCTGATTCGATTTTAACTTGTTGGCAGGCTCGACGAGCTCTGCGATTCAATTTCAGACATGCTATACCACACGTTAAATGTACGTTTGGCGTACACTTTAGCACTGATTGTTTTTGTGTCTTCAAGACATATTCAGAAATCAGAAATTGGCAAAGTTCAACAAGATATTTCGAAGTCTGGCAAACCTGGCGAGTATTTGTGGTACAAAACTGGCTCAGTGCAAACGGATCAAAAGTTTGCAAAGAGTGTCATAGCTAGGTCATCACATGGGAAGAAGGCTCATAGTTTGGACGAAAACGAAGAGTCTAGTGGAAGTACTTTCCCAAACGAGGAGGATGACCCCAGCGGAAGTGGAGAAGTTCATGAAGAATACATGTCAGGGAGTGGAATTTATCCAAACAGTTATATGGTGGATATTCAAGAGTCTGACACCACAGATTCTTCTGCGCGTGGGGCAGTTGATAAAATGACTCAGGTATCTTCTGGGGAGGACAGTCCTGAGGAGACGAGTGCAGATTTCTCAGGGGATAGTAAAGCCGAGGTTGAACGAAACGAAACTCCTGAGAAAGAATTAAACGCACAAGACGGTAGCGGCAGCACTGATGATGAACAAGAAACTGACAACGATGAAGACTCTCAAAAAGAAGAGAAAGAAGAACCCAAGGTAAAGGTTATGTCACCCGCTGTTCTAAAGGGAGGTGAGGTTCAGAGGAAAAGAAGCGATATTTATAAGAAAAGCAAGGTTACTGAGGGGGACAGTGAAAGTGAGTATGACAAGCTCTTCAAAGATTTCAAGAACGATGGGGATCTGGGTCCAGAAGTAGAGGAGGATGATGACAATTACTTGGACGATGCCATTACTGACGAAGAGGCAAGACAGTTGGTATCTGAAGAAAACAAAGAGGAAACTGGGATGAGTAAGAGTGACATTTTGGGCCGCCATCACTACAAAGGAGAAGATATAAGCTCTATGTTTGAAGGATACACAGATAAAAGCGGCTCAAATTCGGATGAGTCTGGAGCTTCTTCTGGTGAGCACAAGAAAAAGGCTTACGCACACAATATGAAAGAAATCCTCTCGAAACTCGATAAGGATGTTTTTAGAGGAAACAATAGTGAAGAACATAAACAGCTTCACAGTAAACAACATCGACATTACCACAAAAAACTTCACAAACATCATCATCATCATCATCATCACAAACATCAAAATAATTCATTTACCGAAGAAGCAGACGCGTCTCGAGCCCTCAGTCATCACGCGGACAGCGGAATCTTCAACGGGAGCGTTAGTAATGTGACAATGGAGGCTCAAAAAGTAAAGAAGCATCATGAACATAAACGTCATCACCATCATCATCACCATCACCATAACAGACTTCATCATCATCATCATCATCAACTGGACCATCACTTAAAGGAAATGGAATCACACCATGACAACTTCAATGAAAGTCAAATTCCAATAGCGGATGTTCAGCAGTCCAATTCAAACACACAATATTCCACGCAGTACCCATCCGTGTATTATCCTTCGTCAGGTCCAATCATCAACACAGTAAAACCACAGTCACCACAGGCACCACAGGGCACTTACTCTGCAGAGGAAAGTTCCCTTTTGCAATATTACAATCAACCATCAAACGGGTTTGTGTACCACGCTGTGAGAGATGCTGACAAAATAGGCGCTGTATGTCTTGATGGGTCCACACCGGGTTACTATGTGAGACAGGGATCTGCCGAAGCAGGCAAGAACTGGATTATTTACTTACAAGGTGGGGCATGGTGCGAGAGTGAGAAAGCTTGTTCGGGAAGGAGCCGCATGCATCTGGGGTCTTCTCTCTTCTTCAAACCTCTTGGTAATCCTGGTGGAATTTTATCAAACAGTGCTAAAGAAAATCCTGAATTCCACGACTGGAGTGTGGCGTATCTCCCATACTGTGATGGTTCGTCGTTTTCAGGCAACAGATCTGACCCAGTAGAGTTTGAAGGTTCGTTGTTGTATTTTAGAGGCTTCAGAATCTTGGATTCGACCATATCGGAATTGTTGTCTGACACAAGTCTAAAAGAGGCCAGGAATGTTGTGTTTTCTGGTACCTCTGCTGGAGGACTCGCTGTTATGCTTCACGCCGATTATGTCCGTTCAAAACTCCCCAAGCATGCACATTTCAGATCGCTTGCGGATTCAGGATTTTTCCTCGATACAACTTCACGGAAACACAAAAAACAGAAGAAATTCAGGAAGGCGATGCAGAATGTTTTTAAGCTTCATGACTGTACGGATGGGGTCCCTCAAGAGTGCGTCAAGAAGATGTCAGGGAAAGACCTGTGGAAATGTATTTTCCCTCAGTACTTTTTACGTTTTGTTAAAAGTCGTCTGTTTGTCGTGAACTCTTTGTACGACTCGTGGCAGTTGAGTCACATCTGGGAAATCCCTTGTGCTTCTACTCCTTACAAATGTTCCAAGAAAGAAGTGAAGCTGATCAAGAAATTCCGAAGTAAAACGTTAAAAGCCATGAAGCCCGTGTTCGCCTCATCAAATATTGGACTGTATGTTGATTCGTGTATTGATCATGGACAAGTGATCTCTAATGCTCAATGGAATTCAATCAAGGTGCAGCATAAATCCATTGCATCGTCATTTGCCACGTGGTGCCAGAAACCAACCAAGACGGAATTCTTCATCGACGAAGATGACTATCCTGCAAATCCAACTTGTGTTACTAAGGACGTTGCTAGGAGATCAGAAATCATAACAGAAGGATTCTAAATCCCAGTTGAACTGCCAATGTATTAAGTTTATCAGAACAAAAGCGAGACAATCAAACTCACGACTCACTGATCGTTTTCGAACAGCTTTTGGTGATACTTCACGTTTATTATTTTGCACCTGTACTGGGCTGTAGAATTTTACCTGATATGTGTAACTCATTTGAAATTGTCAAAGTGACAACAAACCTTGCGAGCTACCTTTCCCGTTTTAAGTTACTGACGGTAGTTACTGTTTCATTTATTTCTTCAGAGTCTTCTTTTGTTCACTTGAAAATATATTCTACGTAATTGAGTGACATTGTCCCATCATGAATTCGTCTCACCTGACGTCGCCTTGAAGAGCCACAGTCCGAGTTAAAAACTAGACCCATGCTAAAACAATTCAAGAGATATTATAATTCTGTAACCATTTATAGCAGTTTGTTCTGGTTTTTGAGCCAAAAACAATTTCTATTTAGGCTGATCGGGCTTGAAACAATTTCTGTGTACATACCTTCTGAGAGTGAGTTCTTTTTCACGATTAGTCACGTAAAGCGTATTTTATCGTCGATTCTTTATCGGCGATAGTGCACAGTTCTCGAGTCCTTTCTGTTACAAATAAATATAACTTTTCTTCCATTTACCTCGGTATTGTTCTTTAATTGAAACTCTTTTAACTCTTGCAAAGAATTTCACCATGATAACTCGAAATAGTGGAAAAAGTGTACTTTGTTTTGGTAAACCTCTGAGTAGCCAGAAGTATTAAACAGTGTTACAGTGTGTGATAAGAATACATGAAAGTCATATATTTGTACTGCGGAAAATACATTTTAAGCAAATGAAGATCATCGCAGTATATACTCAACTTAAGCAGTTGAGAAAAAAGGCCTGAAAAAAATTCAGGCCTGAACGGGAATCGAACCCATGACCTCTGCGATACCGGTGCAGCGCTCTAACCAACTGAGCTATCAAGCCAACTGGGAGCTGGTCAATTGTGAGTTCTTTATATACCCGTAGATGGAGAAGGTGTGATAAGAATACATGAAAGTCATATATTTGTACTGCGGAAAATACATTTTAAGCAAATGAAGATGATCTTCATTTGCTTAAAATGTATTTTCCGCAGTACAAATATATGACTTTCATGTATTCTTATCACACCTTCTCCATCTACGGGTATATAAAGAACTCACAATTGACCAGCTCCCAGTTGGCTTGATAGCTCAGTTGGTTAGAGCGCTGCACCGGTATCGCAGAGGTCATGGGTTCGATTCCCGTTCAGGCCTGAATTTTTTTCAGGTCTTATTTCTCAACTGCTTCATTTGCTTAAAAGTGTTACAGTGTGTTGTATGCCGTTATCATTGTTACCATCATCATTTTTTCCACCGTGTTTCCTTTGCAAGCTGTGGCCTTTTTGGTGGTCATAACGTCGTTTTCACCGTCTCATACTTTTATTCCGGAGGCAAAACACACAAAACCTCTTTTCTCGCCAGCGAAGCCTTCATTCTTTTTTGTTCGTCTCAATCAGCCTTTTCACCCCCTCCCCCCCGCTCATCCCTCTCACTCCCCCTCCCTCTCTACTGCCAAAATCGACCCGTCAGCCTTCGTGATATTTGTGAATTAGGGTGAAACACTTGATTACTTTATCACTTAACCGTGAGCTCCTAAGAAAAAGCCGTAGGCGCTAAAGACCACGCCTTTGTTATGACAGTCGACCATTCCTTCTCTCACTAATCGTGACTTATTAGTTTAGTACTGTTCCAAAAGTTCTTTAATCATAACAACGTGGACAAAACAGCTCTTGCAGCTTGGAGAAGTCATGGATTGTTTGTCATGTCGGGTAAGACCAGAGGGTAGATGCCGCTAAACAAATGATAAACCACTTTTAAGTACTCTTGGAAAGAACAGTTTCATATGTCAATATAACTGGGGAAGGTTAAAAGGGAAGTATTTTTTTCATAATTTTTACAAAGAAGTTGTCTACAGGTAACTAGCCTTTTCACCAATATTGCTGATTTGCGTTTCAAAATCACTATTTAATTGAATGCCAATACTACCTGCTTTCAAACCACTTAATACAGTCTTTTAGATCTTCATCCGCATTAATCAATTTTCGGGTCTCAGTTACCAGCGCTAGTCGACCAAACTAATCATTAACACTTTTAACTTTAACATAAAAATATTGGACAACCAACCATGTGGTTACGCGAGAAAGAGCAGTTGAATTGAGGTGGCTAATTTGCTACAAGTTTAAATATTCAATTATTTTCTTTTCACATCCAATCTATGAATGCCAAATATGTTTACCAAGGTGTTCCATTTATGTTCTATCTAATGAGAACCAAAACATTGTGCTAAGGATGAGAGAGCTGGTAATGTTTAGCTTTACCTACCACTCCGAAAGCGGCACGCATTGCTACGAAATCCAAATACACGTGTCTTAAATTTGAACTTCGCTGTCTTGGTTGGGACATCACATTATAAAGAACAAAGAGCTGTTATAACTCCAACCTTAGAGCACAGCAAAACTACATCTGACTGATCGACATGTTTCGTTCTTGGTGGTTAGCTCTGTTAATTTTAGGTATCACTGTGAGTTTTGCTTTCACGGAAGATGATCATTTGAAGCCTGGACATTCAGAAGATGAACACGACGAAGACGAACACGATGAAGAAATGGCAGACCATGTAGACGAGCAGAATCCTGCTGATGAGGAGGAAACAGAGGATGAGGAAAAAGACGACGATAAAATGGAAGATGACAACGATGATGATGAAGAAGATGAAAGTCAAGGAGATGATGGAGGAGAAGATGAAAATGATCAAAGTCACCTTGAACACGACGCATTTTTAGGTAAGTTAGCATTGCACTCTGATGATCACCTGTTCGCCAAGACACCTCTATGTAAAATACATTAAAAATCTGGCTCGATAAATATAATTCAACCCGGCCTTTTTGGAATGAATTGAACTTTGAGAGTTCATAGCAAATATTAAATGGATACCTACTAAGTTTTTAAGTAGTATACTGGGACAGGTGTTGGAAAAGAAAGGAAAAGGAGAGCTTTGTGAATTTAGAACTTGAGCTTTCCCAGGAGATATTTGTCAATGCAGCCACTTAGTTACTTTTTGAACTTCCAAGTTTTACAATCAAGGGCCTCAAGGTTTTTCGAAATTTTCGGAGATGGCCTTTCTAAAAACCGGATTTGCGATGTTTTTAAGGAAGTGTTAATTAATGGTAAGGAATGTAAAGTGTACAGCATTTAAGAAGGAAAAATTAAATAAATCGCAAAACATTCCGCGCTAGGAGAAGGTTGAATTTAACCCCTGAACTTTTTTCATTGTCCTTCTTTTACCGTGCTCGTGCGATTAAAAATGCAAAAGTTAAATGTTACAAAACTGTTTTACAAACTTAAAATTCAGGTACAGGTATTGAGGGGAATAGATTATGACACAGGTGATTTATTTGCTTCTTTGTCAGAGAAAATAATATCCGACGGGTAGGGACGGTATTGTAGGGGGCGGTGAAAGGAAACGTAGTAATAAAAAAGATAACTTAAGTTTTCCTGCGCCAATATCATCTGTAACTGAGACTAAAATTTTTATTTAGCCTCTCAATTGGTCTTTCTCAGCACTTCTCACTGTCTTATTGTTGAATCCTCTCAAACCCTCTCCAGGAGACAACTACACTGAATTCAAAGGGCTTTCCCCCGAAGACGCAAAAACCAAACTGGCGCAACTAATCAAAGATGAAGTAGATCTGAATAAGGACGGAGTGTTGACAGAGGATGAGATCAGACAGAGATTTCACGTAACTACAAAGGAATACAGGAAAAAAGAAGTCATGGAAACCATGAAACAACACGATGAGGGTCAGTATATGCTGGTATATTTTAGCTCATACAATATATTAGCTGGTCACTCTTCTCACTGGTCACTGGTCAGGTGAATAATAATTCTTCCCTGTACTAATCGACAACCAAGAGTTCTATAAGGTTTAGAATTAGGTTTAGCTTTTCCGTGGCGGACCACGCAAACAACTAGTATATATATGAAGTTTAGTTCTAAACCAATATTTAGGCTTTGCGTAAATTAAACTTAATATTAGAACACTTACGTCTGTTTTTGGAACGGATTTATTCTATTTCCGACACTTCCATCCGTTTTCGAACGGTCTCGTTCGAGTTCGGACACTTCCATCCGTTTTCGGACGGCGCCGTTCGTTTTCAGACAGTGGACGTTATGGTCTCGTTTTTGGCCGTTTTTCGAACTCTTGTGCCCGTTTTCGGAAGTCCGACTTTAAATGCTTGCGTTCATTTTCAGAAGCAACGGCACCAATGGTAATATTAACTGCCAGTATTTGACGTACAAATTTGTTAACGTTTGTTGACAGACAAAGATGGCAAGGTATCATGGGAGGAATTCAAAAAAGGTCATTTCTCTGATGATGGTAAAGATGAAGACGCCAAAGAACAAATGAAAGAAGATGAAGAAAAATTTAAATTTGCTGATGAAGATGGAGACGGGAAGTTAGACTTGGAGGAATACATGGCATTTTACCACCCAGGGGTACGAGGAAATATTATTTTATTAAAGCCCACAATCCCTTTCATGAAAAAAAAAATTACTGGGTCAAAATAGGCAAAAATCATAATAATTTTATTTGTTTTGCAGGATAATCCAAGAATGACGGAATTTACCATCGAAGATAGCCTCAAAAAACACGACAAAGATAAGGATGGTCAAATATCAAAGAAAGAATTTTTAGGTAAAAAAAATACCATTGAAGTGAGATAAACTACCCTGCCTGGAACTGAGTGAGAAAACTTCTCACCAGGCTTTTTCTGCTCCGGTCCTAACCATCCATCCCCAATGTCAACATTAGTATTTCATATTTATTTGTCAAATTTTATTGTGCAGCTACATTCAGTGATGTAAATGATGACGCTAAAGAAGAAATGGAAAAGGATTTCGCCAACAACTTTGATAAGGACAAGAATGGCAAACTGGACAAAGAAGAGATGAAAAGCTGGCTGTTCCCAGATGATGACTTCTCCACTGAAGAACCTAAAACACTCATAAAAGAGGCTGATGAAGACAAAGATGGCAAACTTACCATGGATGAGATTATGAAAAATTATAAAGTCTTCATTGAGGATGAGCCTGAAGATTCAAGCCACGATGAATTATAAAATGTGACTTTTTAATCAGGATAAATCCAAATTGTTCCGGGAAAAAACTAGTGGAGGATTATAAAAGATATTACTCTTTTGATTAGAACTCATACACTAATTAATAACGTTTATTCTCTTAATTCTTGTTGATAGCTCCAATTAATTTAGTTTTATTTACAGTCTAATAATCCAATTGTCTCATCAATGTCTCAGTGCTTTTTAGCACCGTCCCGAGTATCTTTCATTCCTATATACAATAAATAAGGAAGTGGTCGGTTCTGACAAAAAATTCCAATAAATATTGTCTCTGTTGTTAATTTTTTTCTCGAGGAGCCCGTGTCCGTGTTCTAATTGGACCTGAGATCGAGCAAATGTTAGTTAACTGGTGATTGCACCTAGGAATTTCTTACAATCTTCTATAAATTCTCCGTAATAACAATCGACCTAACCTCAGTTTCCTAAAAGAATACGTGACGAAGCCAACAAACGAACGAATAAATTTACATGATGAATCAGGGGCAGATCCTATGAATTCAGACGGGAGGGGAGGGGGGAGGGAGTGGAATATTTGGTTGAGAGAGCAACCTCACGCCACATCAGTAACACATATGCATCACTTGATAGACCCTTTGTCGAAATAGGAGAAAAAAGCCAAAAAATTCTCAAAAGTAAAAGGGCACACCTACATCAGCCCTTGTACAATAGTGAAGACTTTACTTTCCTTGGCGGTTTATCCGCTCATTTTTCCAGAGCCACGACAGTAAAAAAAAAAAAAGGTACAGGTTAGGCCACAAACCGCGCGCATCGGGCCCTTTGTCTCCCACTCCCTTCCTTGCGGCAGCCCAGTGCCCAAATTATTCACCTAACCGGGCGGTTGTAGAGATCACAGAAACGGATTCTTTCTTGTGAGAGAACGAGGGGATGGACTTGTTAAGAAAACCAGCAGAACAATTTCTTTGCCTCCATACCCAAGAAAATATGTGATCCATAGCGATAATAAAGAGTAATTTATTGGCAAAGATGTATTTAGTGGTCACTTGATGGCTGCACGTCCAAAATTTCTTTCTATTCTTGTGGAAATGAAAAATGAATGAGATTAAGGTTTCGAAGGCCTGCCTGATTTTCGGTATTTCCAGTAAAAGTTCCCGTTGGAAAACCGGAATAAATTTTTAAAATCGTAACAAAGGCTTTTCTTCCAGGCCTCAGCAAAAAAAAATGTTCACATGTTTCTTTGATTATCTGTAGAACCCATTTATGGATTAATAGCCGTCAGGCTTATTGAGAAGTAATGGAATCTAATTAATTAGCCAAAAAATACCTTCTCCAATTGGCTTAAGACGATCACGTGACTAAGTCGCGTTCAAAGTAAGCGCCGAGCAAGCAAGAGTTATCACCGGCATGGCGTACACAACTACTGGCGGAAAGAAAAGAGTTTGCTATTATTACGATGGTAAGATACGAATCTGCTGCCAACGTCCACTTTGTCTCGAGGAAATGTATTCAAGATGAGTTGTATGAAAATTTTCCCCTATTTTTAAGCGGAAATCATTGAATTTTGTCTTCGTGTCCTAATGTCTTTTTCGTGTTCCGAACAAAGGTGACATTGGTAACTACTACTACGGTCAAGGCCATCCCATGAAGCCACATCGTATTCGAATGACCCACAACTTGCTTCTTAACTATGGCCTGTATAGGAAAATGGAGATCTACGTAAGTATAAAAGCTAGACTTAGAGTTTGCGAGAACGTTGATTTAAAAACTGTCAGTTCTTTCATTTGAATGAAATGTCATTTCACCAATTCACGTTTCTTCATTTTAGCGTCCACACAAAGCAAACCTGGACGAGATGACTAAATACCATTCAGATGATTACATAAAATTCTTAAAGACTATAAGACCCGACAACATGTCCGAATACACAAAGCAAATGCAGAGATGTGAGTGGCTAGAAAATTATTGAATGAACACAAATGTGCTTTCATTTCCCTTTGCATTCTTTCAACTTTCCCGTGTTCAGTAGTTCGTGAGTTGTTTTTGTCGATGTGTTTACAAAGTTCTTTATTATAATACAGTTTTCTACATCATCGATACAGTCCTAGGTAAACTGGATATTTAAAATTATGAATTATACTTCAGTGGTTTGGGATTTACGCTTTAACTGAAAGTTTTTTGTCTTACTAAATTGTGAATTATAATAGATTTACAGAATTTCTTGATTTGTAACGCCTATCAATTATTACATACTGCTAGATGGATTTTTATTTTACTTTTTAAACCATTCTCCTCTAATTATCAGTGAGTAGCTTGGTGTGTTGTAAACAATATTGGTAAATTATGATTTGTTTCTAAAACTTATGGATTTTGAAAATAATTCACTCCAGGCTTAGAGTAATCACATTGTCAATGATAGAAGACACCTTTTGTGCCATTATGTGTCATTTTATTTTGTATAAGAATTTTTGTTGTTCATGGTCTCTATCATTTTACTCTGCTGGCATTGGTTAATTTGTTACAAATCTTTGATTTAAACTCTCTAGATCATAGTCCACCATTAATTTTTTCCTAGAAGCAATATGGCTATTGATCTTTGTACATAAGGTAATTAAGCTAAATTAGGAAATAAAAATAACTTATTTGTATGGACTGTTTTCTTTATGTATCAGTCAATGTTGGTGAGGACTGCCCTGTCTTTGATGGTTTGTTTGAGTTCTGTCAGCTTTCAACAGGCGGATCAATTGGTATGTGAGACATAAAGTTGTTCACTACAAAATTATCCTACTCTATTTTTATTTTAATCCACTAGAATCTTGAGTTGTGAAGTGACTGTGATAAATTTTATTATTTTTTGGGATATTTTTTCAGCTGGAGCAGTGAAGCTAAATAAACAACAGACAGACGTGGCTATAAACTGGGCTGGTGGCCTGCATCATGCTAAGAAATCTGAAGCATCAGGGTTTTGTTATGTCAATGATATTGTTCTGGCCATTTTAGAGCTTCTGAAGTGAGTGTTGTTTTATCTAGTGTTATTATCTGGGTTTCCACAGAAGAAGGAAATGTTTAAAAGTATGAAAATTCCAAATTTGTTTACCAGAAAAAACTGTTGTTGAGAGTAAGGAGTAAACTGGAAGAAGTCCAAAAAGAATTATTTTGTTAATGTCCAGAAGGGCTTTATTTTTGAATGAAGTGTTTGCTAGCCAGTCACATTTCTTGTGCAGTGTTTTTTCTGAGTTTAAAAAATATCGAGAATGCTTTTCAAGCTAAACTATGGAATTGCTGCAAGTATTAGTTATAACTTGGTTAAAATTTGAGCCTGAAAAACAAATATAATGAACACTCTTCATCGGTTTTTACTTAGAAACATCTTCAGCTGCAGAGGCAAGCAAACTCTGTTGTAATATCTTATATCCCATTAACAAAAATCCATAGTTAGCAGAAATGATTGGTTATTAAAGCCAATCAGATTTGAAACCAACTGTGGGGCAGAATATGTTGGGAGTTCCTTGACTGTCTAGTCTTTTTTTATTACATTCACGCACTGTGAGTGAGTAGATGAACCAGAAGTGTCATTGCTCATTTATTTCAACATAGTAAATACACTATTGAACATTGCATGGTCAGATCCAAGAAATGTGAAAGACTCTTTTGGGCTTTATAACCAGTGCACTTTATAAATTGTAATTAAATCTCTTATTGTGCCAGGTACCACCAGCGTGTATTATACATTGATATTGACATTCACCATGGTGATGGAGTAGAAGAGGCATTCTATACCACTGATCGTGTCATGACAGTGTCGTTTCACAAATATGGAGAATATTTCCCTGGAACTGGTGATTTGAGGGTGAGTAGTCAATGTTATAATGCATTGTTACCTATAAGATTTCTTCAAAATGTTTTTGGCAGCTCTCTTCACAGCAAAACAGTAGAATTCAATGCTTAATCTGCAAAGGAAGCATGTGAGATGATGAGGAGTGTAACTAGCTGCTTACCTTTATTTAATTAAAGTTAAAACTGCTTGGAGGGTCCATTCTTACTAATTGTTTCTCTTCATTTATTCACAGGATATTGGAGCAGGAAAAGGGAAATATTATGCTGTGAATTTTCCTCTTAGAGATGGAATTGATGATGAGTCTTATGAACAAATTTTCAATCCTGTAAGTTTCAATCAATGGTTTGTTTTGTCTAATTTTCCATTTTTTTCTTTCAACTTGCTCTTGTAGCAAGTGATGATTGCAACTATTTTATCCAATTTCACCCATCAGGTTGTCTCAAAGGTAATGGAAGTATACAAACCAAATGCTGTTGTGCTTCAGTGTGGAGCAGACTCTTTGGCTGGAGACAGACTTGGCTGCTTCAATCTGTCACTCAAAGGTAGTGTCAGTGTTGGTATTTTGACAAAGATTCCAACTTACCTTCTTATTGCTACATTGGACTTACCCACAAATCAGCAAGCTACTCTTGGTGGGCCAGTCAAAGATGATTCACAATAACATTTTAGTTTCTGCTGTCAACTGATTGTATACAAAGAGTGTAAATTGCTATCTTTGGATTAATTTAATCTCTGCATCAAGATTTACTTATCTGATTTACCATGATTTCTCCATAGGCCATGCTCAGTGTGTGAATTTTGTGAAGAAGTTCAATCTTCCATTGTTAGTTCTTGGAGGAGGGGGATACACAATCAGGAATGTTGCAAGATGCTGGACATTTGAGACAGCAGTAGCTTTGGATTCTGATATTGCAAATGGTAGGCATAACTCTAACTATAAATTTTGATTTTGTTGGTTTACATTTTAATCAAGAAAATTTCCCACAAATGAAAAAATGAAATTATTCAAAACACCTAAAATGAAGAATCCAGATTTGTTAACATTGTATGTTAACTAATTGTCTACATATTGTCTCTTTCAACTTAGTTGTATTTGTAGACAGTCAGAAGAACAGTCAATATTCTTCTCTTCATTGTTAGTCTAGTTTAGGATTCAGGGAAGACTTTCAAGTCTCATTGTTGATGGAATTCCTGGATAATTTGGCCTTGTACTTTCTTCAGCTGTGTGTTCATTGTAAATAGCCTCCAAAGTTTAACATATAGTTCAAAATTTCTGCTTTCTCCTTCCAAATCTTCTTCTTTCTTTATTTCTAGAACTTCCCTACAATGATTACTTTGAGTACTTTGGTCCAGACTTCAAACTCCACATTAGTCCATCCAATATGGCCAACCAAAACACAAATGATTACCTGGAAAAGATCAAGTAAGAATTAAGACTAGTTTTTCTCTTTAAGATTATTTTTCCATAAAATCACAAGGCATATGCCATAGACTTCCTTAATTATGTTGTTTGTTTAGCGCTATGCAGTTCCTTGTTATGTGTGTTATAATCCAGGTTGTTGCCATGCAAACAGAGAACATGTTCAGATCCTAACTGTATTGAAAATGTTGATAGCTATACAAATCTTGCTAATCTCGTACTTTTTTGTGTGTGTGTAGACAGAGATTGTTTGAAAACTTGAGAATGCTTCCCCATGCTCCAGGAGTACAGATGCACCGTAAGTGAAAATTGCACCCTGATAAATCTTGCTTGTCCACCAGTGGGGTTTTTAATCTCTTGTCATGTTAATCTGAAGTTTCTGAAAACATAAGTTGATCTTCTTGGGACTAGTTTTACAGATGACTCCTTTGAAGAGTGGCTGTTCAGAAAAAATGAACGATTACTCTTAGTAGAGCTTGAAATGCTAGTAGTTTGTAAACCTGATAAAAAAATCCCTAATGTGTGATCAATTTCATTACTTAAATGCAATTAATAAGTTCTTCTTTTGTAGGGAGATTTACCCTAAATGGCACTTGTAGGAGACTTTTTTCTTTTTCTTCTGTATCAATTAACTGTAGTTTATTCAACAAAACCATGTTCACTTCTCAAAGAGGAAGTACCTAGTATGTAATGAGGTGTAACAATCCATACCTTTTTATATTTTTTTTTTCAGCCATTCCTGATGATGCACCAGTTCTGGAGGAAAGTGACAATGAAGAGGACATGGAACCTGACAGAAGAATAAGTAGTGAGTATTTCTTCCTTTCTCCCTGTCATTTTCTCAGGGAAACAATTAAAAGCATAAACTTGAGGTTTCACTGTAGTTCGCAATGTTTACTTACAGCTTTACCTTTTGACCCCAAAGAGTTACTATATAATTTCAATGCAGATGAGTGATGAGAATGAAGAAAAATATCAATAATGTTATTATTAGTTGATCCAGTAGCAAATTCTCCAAACTTACATCATAAGAATTGTAGGGCAGAGAGTAAGGGGAACTAGTAATGAGATCTTGGAAGTGAAAGGGTTAAACACTGAGGGGCATGTTAAGTTATATGTTCTGAAACTAGCTGTTTTTTTACTTTTTTTTTCCTTACAGTCCGTGCATCAGACAAACATGTTGCACCTCAGGAAGAATTGTCAGATTCAGAAGATGAAGGAGACAGCAGAAGAGACATACAGGCACCAAAGGAGCCAAAGCGATCCCGCAAGCGACCCAAAGTATCCAGTACACCAGTGGAAAAAATGGTCACAAATGGTGTTGAAAATACTGTCAATGATGACTCAAAACCATCAGCTGTGTCAAATGAGAACACACCCTCCTCAAAACCCAGCACCTCCCCTGTGGAGGAGAAAGAGAAACCCAAGAGCTCAACAAGCACTCCCAAGGAGGGGTCCCCTCAGACAGTTGCTAGTGTTACATCTGAGATGTCAACTGAGCCACCTCCTGAACAAGAAGCCAGTAGAAAAAGGTACACTTTTTTCCTTTTATTTCTTAATCAAGTTAGTAATTTTCTGTAAAGCAGGTAAAACAGAGAACTACTCATCAGATCTTAAATCAGACATGTTTTGATGCTACTCTGGTTTAAAGATTTAATGAATGTAACTGAGAAGCTACAATTCTTAGACCCAACATTTTGACACTCTTTCTCTCGTGCCTTCATCAAGGGTGATCTAATTGCTGCACCAAGAGTTCCTTTTATATGTTCACTAATGAGCTACCCTTTTTTCTGACGAGGTGTAAATAAGCTTCAGGAAGTAAGCTACCATCATCATGCTTTAAAGGAGGTGGTGGTGTGGATATGCCAGCCTTCCAAACAAAGGCAAAAGGGAAGGTAATCAGTGAGCATATAAAAGGACCTCTTCTTGCAGTGACTAGATCACCACTGATGAGGGTGCTAGACAGGAATGTTGAAACATTGGTTCTATGAATTGTAACTTCTTGGTTACATTCATTAAATCTTTAACCAGAATAGCATGAAACCATGTCTGATTGTCCACCTGGTTGCCTTGTGAACTTTAACATATCTCGAGATCTTAAATGTTTATGGTATGAGGTGAACAATGAAGTGTTGGTAAGAATTAAAATCAGAAGGAGTTTTGTCATGCACTCTACTCATTTTGACACTCAAGGTACATTTACTTTCCTGATTTTTCTTTTTTGGGGGGGGGTACTGATATGCAGTCCTGAAGCTGCTGAAGGTGCTACTACTGGGAAAGAGGATACAGAAGAAGCTATGGAAGTACAGGAGTCTGACGCCCCTCCAAATACTGATGGGTATGTATTGATCACCTCGGAAATTCTTTGTAGATTATATTGAATGGGGTTTGTGATTATTTTGGAGAATTGAGATGTAATTCCGAGGAAGGGGGTGCCTTATTTATTTGACCAGCTGTGAGTTGTGTGTAACAAGCAGTGAAACAACATGTCAACAGCTGGATTTTCCAATGGGGCTACCTTGGTAATTGCTTTTTACTATGCATAGGGTACTTTAATGTTTTAAATTTTGCCATATGTTTAGTTGGTGATGTGAATTTTTTTCTTTTTTTTTTTCTTTTTTTTTTTTTACTCTTTTGGCAACTGTTTTGATAACCTGCAATACTTTAATGAAATTGATAATCTTGATGCAACATGTGCCCCCTAAAATACATTTTTCTTGCTTCCTTTCTCTTCATTGTCGTCTTTATTTGTTTTTAGTTTTTATTATTATTTTTGGCTGCAACTTGGTTTACATAATTAAAACTTAACAGTCTTTGAAATTTGCAAAACTACATCAGACTCTAATGGTGTACCTTAACGGGTTTTTCTGTAGAGATACTTTGTCCAATGCAGAAAACAATGGAGCAACCAGTACAGGTTTGTTGTTGGTTACTTTATTTATACGATTATCTGTTTCATCAGAACCCTGCTATGACTTACACCGTGTACAACAAGTGAACAACCTGTTTTCACAATCGTTAATTTTCAATTTGGTTTTATGGAATATTGTACAAACCCTGAAACCAATACGCTGTGGAGTTCCTAGGTTATTCGAGTTTTCATTATAAGGCGGAACTTCAGTGGCCTGGGAAAATGGTTTATCCTGTATGTTAAATGTATCTTCATTACCGTGAGGAAGGTTTTAATGTAAAATGGGGGTAAGCCTCCAAAGAAATTGGTGCTGCGTTGGTGGGGGTATTACAAGATATTTTGGTTTTATCAACCGAGTCGTAAATTGGCCACCGTTGAGAGGTTCTGAAGCAGACGTTTCGAGCGTTAGCCCTTTTTTACAGCGAAGCAGCTCGTGTGGTTCCTCCATGAGTGTATTCCGTTATGGAGCGGCAAGATATGATAGTAACTGTGAGAAAATGTGCCGAGGAGACTCACGTGCCACTTGTTATTCCTTCTGACGTTGCCTTATGCCAATAATCTGCTGTATTAGTTGATTGTACTCGTAATTAGATCTGAAAAACGTGACTACTCCTAACAGCCTTTTGTGGCGTGACCTCTTGAAGAAACGTGACTTTGTTCCAATCGCGAGTTTATCAAGGAGATTAACAAGTCACGATAGCACATGTTTATGACGGCTGAAAGTTGTAATCACGTGTATGTTTTCAAGTAAATGCTTCCACTTAGAAATCTGAGAACCAAAACAAACAAAACCAACATGAATGACTCGCATCGATCCACTGCAACTGACTCTTTTCCAATTTTTGGCTTGTTTTTGCACAGCAAAAAGCAACTCACCCCAGCCGGTCGAAGAGGAGGAGAAAGAAAAGGCTCCTCCAGCTGAAGAAAGCGGGGACGCCTCAAAAGATGAAGAGACCAAGATGGAACACTGAAGAACCGATGACGGCTATCCTCTCTTGAGTCCTTTTCTCTTAATCCCTCTCGTCCCCATTCTGTATATTCATCCCCCCCTACCTCCCCTCCCTGATCACGTTCACCATTTCTTACAACATTCATGTAACAGTTATTGAGCCTTTGTATAGTTCCACTTGTTTTCGTTTGTTGTTGTTTTTTTTATGGCAGTAAACCGCGGCTAGAAACACTCATTGGTGTCTGTACTGTGTGTGTAGAGAATTCTTTTGCTTAAAGTAATAAAATCTTTAAATTATATGGTAAATCGTGAATAGGTCGTTTTACAGACATCATACTTGGCGGAATTTTCCCTCTCTGTGTTCCAAATTTATTTTATTTAATTTTTAACTCTAAGAAAAAAATTATTCGAAAATGCTTCTGGCGAGTTCTTAATCTCGCCATTCTTTCAGCTGGGTCCTGTGAAAGCGAACTGCAAACACTGCAAAACCCTCGAGCCTTCCCTTGAAAATCCGAAGGGACTTTGAAAAGTCTTGGGAACGAGGCTCTGCCGGGATTTAAACGATATGCATAAATCAAAATATTACGTAAGAACTTAAAGGAAAGAAGTCTGTTATAAAATAGAATTTAATTTCGAGGAAGGGTAAGGGTTGATCAAGTATTGAAGACAGAAACTTAATGTTAGAATCTTTCTTTGCGGAAAAGTCACAAACGAAACAGTCTCCATTGTATGCTCACGTTTACCGGAAACGTATTTTGGTACACAGCGAGTTATTACACGTGAGTGGTACTTGGGATTAGTAATTGTCACGTGGGTTGAACGGTGACAATATCGAAAAGTTCACGCACAACATCTCTTAAAGTGGCCCGCTGTCACAGATAGTTCTGTAAACCACGTTACATTGTCTGTTGTTCGTGAACTTTCTCTGTTTTGCCGTCTTTAAAGTAGTGTAATTTTCATGGAAAACTTGTCTAGGGACCAGAAAAGTTATACAAAAAAGAATACTCTCGATTCTCTTTTGGAACAGGGAGAATTGTTGGCTCGAAACGGAAAACTCGATCAGTCATTCAGTGCTTATTCAAATGCTTTCCGTGTTGGAGTTGTACCAAAGGAACGTATCGAATCTTTGGTGACCGCACTGTTGGAATTTCAAAGAAACAAACTATGTAAAGAGAAGAAAGAAGGAAAAGGTTCTCCAGTGGTAAACAGCAGCGGAAATATTTTAATTTGCTCTCTTTGTCAGTGCCTTTTTCTGAAGCCAGTTACCCTCTCCTGTGGTCATACATTTTGTCAAAGTTGCCTCATTGAGGAGCGTTCGTTCACCGGTCGAGTGGAGTGTACGAAATGCGGAAAGTTTGAGTCGGAAGATATGAAACACTCAGTGAATTTACTAATCACGAACTCCATTCAGAAATGGTTTCCCTCGGAGTTTCAGAATCAAGTGGATAAACTTGTCGGACATAAACATCTCTCTGAGAACGACGCGAAATCAGCTGTTGATTGTTTTACCAAGATTCTGTCGGTATCTGCTAATGATTTTCACTGTTTGTGCTGGCGTTCTGATGCACTTCTCCAAACTGAACAATTTGAGTTGGCGCTTCAAGACATCGAGCAAGCATGTAAACTTCGCCCTACTTCAGCAAGAACTGTCTACAGGAAAGCTGCTGTGTTAGCGAACTGTGCTAAACACGAAGGAGTTCTTTCATCCAAGCACGAAGAGAGCGTGTTAGCTTTATTGCGCTGCTCTGCCCTAGCGCCTGGATGCGAGCGATACCGTCGGGAGTTCACAGAGAGCTTGCATCAATTGTTGAGCCCAAAATTCACAAACTCGAATAGGACTTTGCTGGTACTCAGAGCTGCAGGTACTAAACTTGTTGCGACACCGCAGGAAAAAGCACTCAATGGAAGTGTAGGGAAGCACTTCAATACCCTTGCCCATGGTGGTGAAAGATCATTTAGTGGAGAAGTTAATAGTAAAAATAACTCTGGCGAAAATACTTTTTCAAAATGTTCGAGCAGTCAGTCTGGAAGTATGTTCAAACGGAGAAGGCAAAGATCTCGGTCCTTTTCAAACAGCGAGGAAGCTCTCAGTAACTTCGAAAGACAACAAAACAAAAAATCTAAGGGCGAAAACTGTACAGCAGGAGTAACATACGAGGATAAATTGAAAGATTTAGATGACTTTGAATGCAAACTTTGCTTTAATTTGTTATTTCAACCGATTACTACAATATGTGGACACACTTTTTGTCGAGAATGTCTGGAGCGATGCCTTGACCATCGCGTCGAATGTCCATGTTGTCGGACGGTTCTTGATCAATACGACAGAGGAGTACCAAACATGGAAGTCACTGAAGTACTGGAGTTGATTTTGGTCAACTATTTCACGGCATATTATAACGAAAGGAAGAGAAATTATCAAGAAAGCATCGAGAAACTCGCGAGGTGGGTAACAATTTTAGAATGAAGATGACATAACGATTACATAACAGTTTGTTGCGTCAGTGAAGCTTCCTGGAAGTAAACTTTACTTTACTTTCGAGTCGTAAAATCGTCTTTCTGGTGCGACGATTGATAGGAACCACATTATTTTTAAAGAGAAACATTTCTATCCCTTAGAGTTGCAAGTCTTTCATGGTCGACAGTCTTGGGGGAAAAGAAAGAAAAATGGTTATATAATTGAAAGATCGTTATGTAATTAGCCGACTTTCACGTGTGTTGCGAAAAAGTAAAGGAAAAACCTGACATTTAAAGAGGCGAAATCGACGATTCCTATTTTGTACAATTAACCTACTTTTGGGAATGGTATATACATATGTAAGAACATTCTGGCCTAATAAAACTGAACATTTCTAATTGATTTTTTCGGGACGTAAGGTAGCCATCTTTAAAATAGGTCTGCAAGGCATACATTCATGAACCGTCTGCTTGGTAGTATTGAAATGTCTTTTTCCCCTCTGTATTGGCTTCAATTTTGTTTATTTCTTCTTTTTTGTTTGGTTGTTTACTTGATTCTGTTTAAATTTAGGTCATCTTCACTGACACAACCTGATTTCTCTCTTCGTGATGCCAATTTTCTATTTAGGCTCCTCTTAGTGCACTTGAACACAACAAACCAACTCACTCTCCTGGGAGAATATATGAGGCATAAGTCATAATTTAGAGATGGATTTTATTGTAATTGCTTTTTTTCCTACTCAATCAAAACTATGACATTAACAACTTTAATCCCTGATCAAAGTCAAAGTTGAACTGGCTGTGGGGAAATTTTGCTTTATTTCTCTTACCTTTATGCAGCACTTTGTTTGTCTTTTAATATAGCTTCCACCAGTGGGGTTAATGGTACCTTCAGCCTTGAAATTGTTTCTTTTTATAGAAAAGCTCACTTATTAGTGTGGCATCAGTTATTGAATTCTAGTTGGTGATTAAAGTGTTGAACCAACCACTTAGAACTTAATTCATGTCTTTTCCCTCCTCTTCAGTGTGGGAAAAGATGGCCTTGCACAAGTCCCTATTTTTGTCTGCACCCTAGCTGTTCCAAAAGTTCCATGTCCTTTGCACATATTTGAGCCACGGTATCGCCTGATGTTACGGCGTTGTGTCAGTTCAGGCTCAAAGCAATTTGGCATGTGTGTCCCAAGTGATGACTCAAACAAGAATTTTGCAGATTATGGTACTATGCTCAATATCAAGTCAGTGAATTTTCTTCCTGATGGTCGTTCAATTGTGGATACAGAAGGGGGAGAGCGTTTCCATGTTGTGTCTAGGGGTATGTTGGATGGTTACCATACAGCAACTGTTGAATGGCTAAAGGATGAACAGGTTGAGGATGCAGATGAGATCAGACAACTCCACGAACTAAACAGAACTGGCCACAACACATTACAGACTTGGTTCAGTCAAATGACATCCAGGCAGCAACAGTGCATCATGAATGCTATTGGACCCATCCCAGCCTTAAGAGAGGATATTCAGCTGTGCAACAATGGACCAGATTGGATGTGGTGGGTACTTGCGGCACTACCACTTCAGGATAAACCCAAACTTATTATTTTAGGGATGACTTCTATACTTGAACGGCTTAATAGCATAATTCGTTTTCTCCAGTTGATGCTTTCTCTACAGAAAAAGTCAATGGAGACAGAGTCTCCAGGGTCTTGAAAAATAATTTATATCTATGACCAATTTTTATGGTATGAATTTTTCACATCAGAATTTGTTGTATTTTCTCAGTGGTGAACTTCTGAAATAGTAATTTATTTATGTATTGAAACTCAACTTTGTATGTTCAATATGTATAAAAAAGTTGAGTTATCTGTCTCTAAGGCTTTGGAAAAAGTATAATCTTGGCATTATCAGAACGGTTCACCACATTTGCCTCTTTTTTATTTTGGTTTTTAATTTTTTTTCCTATTTTGAATCCACACTTGACTATTATTTCTCAACTTATATTAGTGGTCTTTGATGTTACAGTCAAAGTCCTCAGCTCTTTTAATCTGGTTGCATGGATGGGCTTTGGTCTAACTGGTTAATTTATAACTTCTCTTTGTAATGTAAAAATATAACTCATCTAGAAAGTGATGAGAATAGTTGGGTTTATCAGCCATAGGTTATTTTTCATTGATATTGCCAATTCTCCTAACTTTAAGTTATTCACAAGAGTTGGCAGCAAGAAGAGAGAATTAGAATTCAGACAGAGTCAGTTAAAGGATCAGCACCACACATCTTAAAATTTTTATCTTTACTTATGGACCCCACTTGGTTATGAGCTCTACTGTGGAGTCTGGCCAAAAGACTGTTTTTGTGTAGAAATGGCAATGACACGTGACTGTGTTTTCATTAATATGAGGCATTGACTGTCAGTTTGAAAGGATTTGTGTTGTTATGTTGACATGGACTAGGCTGGGTTGCCATTGTAAATCATTATTTATTTATATTATTAGACAGCGGAACCCATTAAGTTCATTTAAGTGTGGGTCATAACTAAACTGTAAACTGTTATCAGGGCTCAGAAAATATTGTAGATAACATGTGCAGCTAAATTTGATGACTACATTGATGTAAAAGAAAAAGTAAAATTGTTGCATGAAGGATAGTTCGCTGTGGCTTTTTATCTTACATTCCACATCCAACAAGACTTAAGTTTTTGCCAATTCGTTGCCTTTAGTTGAGTTATTTTGGGAGATGTGTCATTAGACAGTTATTTAAAGTACATTGTATGCAATTATTGAGTTGTATGTCAAATAAAGAGATCAGTTCAGAAAGATATCAATACTGTTGATCAGCTTGCTTGGATTTTGAATGAGTTATTAGAGACTGATGCAATATTCTGGGTTTCTTTTTGTTTTTATTTTTGTTTTTGTTTTTTTATGTATCACAAGGAAGGGAGTAAAAAATTTGATAGACTTTATTTTATGCAATTCCTGTTGATCATCAAGTGATCACCTCCTGATGGATCAGAAAGTACAGTAAACTTAAACAGTGTAGAGTGACTAATTCTAAACTGAGAGAAGACCTCCCACCTCCTGGTTGTACTCCATTGTAGAATGGCATCACATGCATCATCTTTTGACCTTTACAGAGTCTAAAGAAAGGGCTTGAGTCTGTTTCCTTCAAATTCCTTCTTCCCCTTTCCATTTTTACCCTGTTACAACCTAATTTTGACTTTTCAATTTTTTTTTTAAAGATTAGAAATACTAAAAGGCCTTATAAGTAAATCGCAGATATATAGTTGTCTCGCAAAGCCACGTCTTGAAGTCATTCTCTACACGTCCTCACTCAAATTTTGAAGTCTCGCCCAACTTTGCCTCTATCGGCCACGGTTCTCAGCAGCTACCTCTCCCCATAATAGCAAATGAATTAAAAGGGTGTTAGGTTGCTTAGGAAACTGTGTATATAAGCAGCACACTGCAAGTACTAAAGGCCTGGTTGCTAGGCCATCCGTTCGCTAGAAAGATTAATCAAACAGTTCGCTAACACCTCGTGCGCTAAGTTTACCTTGCAGACATAAATTTAAGAGTTGGTAAGTCTCTTGAAAGCTTTTTTTTTATTTATGAAAGAAGTATGGAGTGTTAAGAATGTGCCACGAGTTTTAATCTGAAAGGAATAATTATGAGTAATCGAGTCAGTCTGCGCTTCCGCTCATCTAATATATAAATCTTTTATTTTATTACCATAAATGCCACGTTGAATTACATAACTTTTGGTTTTATAATTAGTATACCAGCGTTTAAAAAAGAAAGCGCCTTAAAAAACCGCATATGACTTGCTAGTTTATTGGTGTCAACCGACGTGGGTAAATTTGTTAGGAGGGTTTGTCATAAGATGATCACATGATATCATGAAATGATAAGAAGACAAAATAAGCACTGCTCCTAGCAATTTTTTTATTAAGTTGTAATTTTCATTCTGTAGGCATTAAGGATTGCAAGCAATAGAAATATGATTGGAAGATGTATTCTTGTCACTGGTGGAGCAGGATATGTTGGTACACATACGGTTGTAGAGCTTGTTGACGCTGGATACGAGGTTGTCGTTATCGACAACTTTGTAAATGCTTTTAGTGGTGAGTAAGTCTTTCTCTATGGTGCTGGTAATGTAGTAATGTGGTAATGATTTGGAGGGCTTTTTGGGTTGTAGCAACACTAATCAGTTTAGGTCAAATGTTGCTTTTTATGAGCCTGTCTACAATCAGCAAAGAGACACACTGGTATGGTACTCACTGTGGCTTAGTTCCCCACAGTTAGGCATGATCTTAAATGGAACAAATACTAGACAGTCAGAAATTTTCAGACAATTGAAAGACTCGTTAAAAGTCTGAACAGTTTCAAATGTTTGTTTAGAAGTAATAAAAGAAGTCCAAAAATATATTAATTTTCTAGAAGATGTAAAAATATCCACACTTGGGCATACCTTAAAACTGCTTTGATCTTGACACTAAACAAAAATTGGCCATTATTATTAATCATAAGGATTGACTGAAATCTGTATAAAAATTTCATACAAAGCCAACAGGAGTATCTTATTTTTGTTTAGAAGCACTAAGCAATTCTCTACATCATTTGGTATTGAGGTGGGCTTTGCCTATGGCAGGCTTGTGCATAACATGAATTGGTATGCATGGTATGCACAAGGATGTACTGAACACCAACATTTCATTGAGCAATTTTCAATTAATGTAAAGTTAACTGAGATTTAAACTTTTTTTTTTGATAGAGAGCATGAAAAGAGTGGAGGAAATAACAGGAAAGGAGCTTAAATTTTATTCTGTTGATTTACTTAACAAAGATGCCTTGAAAGACATATTCAGAAAAGTAAGATGTCATTGGTTTTTTTTGTAACATCAAACCAAGGTATTTGTTGTTGTCTAAAATGAATTAAAAAAAAAAAGAATTATCCAAATCAACCGTTACTGAAATTATTTTAAACTGAATTCAATTTTGATCTTGATGGCAATATGCACTGGTGAATGAGAAATGAAATAAATTGGAAGACTTAATACTGTTAGTAAGAGTCATTTCATAGCTTGACTGTTACTCTCTTGCTACTAGTTTAGGAAATTATCTCCCCTTGTGCTATTACACTTTTGTTTTTTTTTCAATCGTGTAGCATTTTTTTATCACACTATGCCATATAAGTGAATGAATTTCTCTGGGTACAAAGACCAGCGAGAGAACCACAAAAACAATTTTTAAAATGTATTTTCTAATCTTTGAAAGTGACACCAATATTTTCTATAGGAATATCATGTTTTATGTTGTAAATAAATTTAAATGGATAACACTGAGAAAGTTAATAAAATTTGGGAAATTCTCTAAATGACAGTACTGTATTTGACAAAACTTTCTCACATCAGACTTTTTGTTTTCAGCACAATTTTTACGCTGTGGTTCACCTGGCAGCTTTGAAGGCAGTTGGTGAATCAGTACAAATTCCTCTACAATATTATAACAATAACATCACTGGTTCTATAAATCTATTGGAGGTTTGTAGTGTTATTACTGATTAGGGTTCACATTTAATTTGTTCTTGTTGTCGTATACCACAAGACAATATTTTTAATAAATCCCTAGGTCAAGTTTCCTAGCATTATAGCAAATTATTGATATCTTGTGGTTTAACTCCATACATCATATGTTTCTTTAGTGATTTTACTTTTTTTTCTTTGTTCTCAGTGTATGAAGGAACATGGGGTTTGGAATTTTGTATTTTCTTCCTCTGCTACAGTCTATGGTGTTCCAAATTGTCTCCCTATCAATGAAGAACACCCAGTGGGTAATGGAATAACAAACCCTTATGGACGATCCAAGTTCTTTATCGAAGAAATTATTAAGGATCTATGCAAAGCTGAAGAGGTAACAATATTATTGCTTCAATTAACTGTCATATGAGGCAGTGTTATTTGTCCACCATGTACCCTTGATTTCTAAGATGCTTTGGTGTACAAGATATAAATATCATACTCACAGAATAGGTGTTGTCACACAGAATTTATAAATAAGAATTAAGTTTTAGGCTACATGTAACACCTTTTTTCCTTAGAAAATGAATGCTGTACTGCTGAGGTACTTTAATCCTGTTGGAGCTCACAAGTCAGGAAAAATTGGTGAAGATCCTCAGGTCAGTCAGTAACACTTGCCATAGTGATAAAATTGTTAAGTGTTTGTATTGCAAATGTTTCCCTGAACATTTAAGCATTACAGTTTTTCTCATTCAAGGTTAAAAATTGTTAAATTACATTTTTCAGTCTCCAGACATAGTTGATTATTTAGTCATACTGGGTTGTATGTAGTTCATGGACTAAAATCAGGGCTGCCCAGGCTGTTAAACCTTTACACCCTAACATTAGTATGAGGAGAATTTGTTTAACAATCAAGAGTTTGAGACATAGTTTGATGCTACTCTGGTTTGCAGATTTAATGAATGTAACTGGAGAAGTTACAATTCATAGACCCAACGTTTCGACACTCCTGTCTAGTGCCTTCATCAGGGGTGATCTAAACGTGACAACAAGAGGTCCTTTTATATGATCACTAATTAGCAGCCTTTTTTCTGACGAGGTGTAAATAGGCGTCAGGAAGCAAACCACCATTGTCACGATTTAAAGGAGCGTGGGCGGAGTTAATATGCCAAGCCTCCAAACAAAGGTGCTGGTGGTATCCGGAAATGAAGTGGAGCGCCTCTTGTTGCATTTGAATTCAGTAGAGCTGTCGATCCAATTCACCCTTGAGCGCAAAAAGGATAGACATTTGCCCTTTCTTGATTTAAATGTGTCCAGAGGGGTTCAGGGTAATTTAGAGAAAAGTGTCTACCGTAAACCTACCCTCACTGACAAATACCTTGCTTTCGATTCTCACCACCCTATTTGCCATAAAAAGTCTGTAGCCAGAACTTTACTTAGGAGGGCTGACTGTCTACCATCTTCACTCGATTTGAAGGCTGAGGAGAGGAAATATGTTTCCAATGTCCTAAAGGCAAATGGCTATACAAAAACTTTTCTCCGTAACTGCCAAAAACCAGTTACAAATAGTAACACTCTTGACAAAAGGGAACCAGCGACTGGTTTTGCTGTTGTTCCTTACATACAGGGTGTTACGGAACCCATCAAGAGAATTTTGAATAGCCACAACATGAAAGTTGCTCAAAAACCTTTTCAGACTTTGGGGCATATTTTTGCCAAACCTAAGGATCCTGTCACGAAAGAACAATGAACCAACGCCATTTATTCTATTCCTTGCAATTACTGTGACAACGAATACATCGGACAGACCAAACGTCAGTTTGGTACATGGTTAAAAGAGCACCAAAAAGCGGTTTTTCTTTGCAAAAAGGAAAATTCAGCTTTAACGGAGCATACATGCCTAACCAACCATACAATTGGGTGGGATAATTCTAAAATTATCACCACTAATCGGCGTTACCACCAGTGCCTTTGTTTGGAAGGCTGGCATATCCACACCACCACCTCCTTTAAACCGTGACGATGGCGGTTTGCTTCCTGATGCCTATTTACACCTCGTCAGAAAAAAGGCCGCTAATTAGTGATCATATAAAAGGACCTCTTGTTGCAGCATTTAGATCACCCCCTGATGAAGGCACTAGACAGGAGTGTCGAAACATTGGGTCTATGAATTGTAACTTCTTCAGTTACATTCATTAAATCTGCAAACCAGAGTAGCATCAAACTATGTCTGATTGTCCACCTGGTTGCCGTGTGAACTTTAATATAATCAAGAGTTTCTTCAGTTGATGATCATTCCCTTTATTCTCATTATCTTAATGAATGACTCAGCTGTGTTTCTATAAAGAGAAATAAATGATAGCCACTCTAAGGGGTTACCAATCAGAGGGCAAGACTGAGACAATAGAAAAGTATAAGAAAGTGAGAAAAGGGCTTTTTCTGGATTTACCAAAACTTGACTGATTTGTGTATATATTTCAGGGTATTCCCAATAATCTCATGCCATATATACTTCAAGTTGCTGTGGGCAAAAGATCTCATCTTAATGTGTTTGGTGATGATTACAACACTATTGATGGGACAGGTAGTGTATTCTCCATTCAGGTTATTTTTTTTTAGTTAGCGGCACGTAAAGTAGGGCTGTTGTCCAAGTATTATTAAAACTCATTTTAATGGATTGTTAAGAGAAGTGAAGGCATGCAGGGCTTGTTACTGTCTTTTTTTTCTTTTTTTAAGTCATCCTGCACTTTTCAGTCTATAACCCCAAAGTACTTTTTTTTTCTTATAGGTGTGCGGGATTATATTCATGTGGTTGACTTAGCTGTTGGACATGTCATTGCACTGAAGCAATTTGAAAACAAGTGTGGTTGCCAGGTAAAGTTAAGCTTCCCAGCAGACCCATAGGAAACAAGTTATAAATTGTTCTTAAGACGACAAGTCCAAGGTTTCAATCTTAAAAAAAGCGCCTTTTTTTCTAGATCTACAACCTTGGCACAGGAAGAGGATACTCTGTTCTTGAAATGGTGAAAGCTGTTGAAAAAGCCTCTGGAAAACCAGTTAGTGTCACTACTGTTGTTTGTTAATGTTTGTTCCTTTGTCAAGTTTCTTTGTGACTCTTTCTCTTATTTCTTGGTCTCTGATCTTACTCTAAAATGGTATGAGTACTTATATTAAGCCAATTTTTGTTGTCCTGAAATATGAAGCTGTTGGTGTCTAGACAATGAGCTTTTCCTGTGTTGCAAGATGTGGTGGAGACATTGTCTCCTAATTGCCTATTCCTTCTTATAGAAATATAGCATATGTGTTCTAATGCCTCTTTTCACACACAGTTTCACACTTCTTTATTCGCTTTTTTCGTTATTACTCTTGAAGAAGACCCCCTCCCCTCCCATGTAGAACTTCCAGTTTGTAATGAGCCCTTCCCTCTCTGATAGCCTCCCCTCTGTCAGGGATTTGCCGTGAGTGGAAAGGTTAGTAAAGCCAATTAATGGTTACAGTTGGCAAAAAAATGATCTCCACCAATTTTGTAGGTTCCATACAAAATTGCTCCACGTCGTGAAGGAGATGTGGATGCTGTGTATTCTGATGCTTCATTAGCAAAGAAAGAGCTTGGCTGGACAGCAGCACGAGGATTAGATGAAATGTGTAAGTACTGTTTTTTGTTTTGTTTTCTTTTTGTTTTCTTTAATAGGGAAGGGCTAGTAGTAACTACACAAACCCATGTTTTGCAAGGGTTAGGGATACAATCAGGATTTCCTTAAAAAGCATAAACATGACTCTGGATTATCCAGTTTTCAAAACAGTTACATGTGTATGAAATGAATAAGTACCAGTACTTTTGTTAATAGACACTCCTCCATGGGTTTTGGACTACAGTAAGTCTTGAGAGAGTGTAAATTGTGTAGTAAATTCAATTGGTTATATTTTTCAGTGAATTGCTTTTGGTACTAATCAATGGAAATTGTGTTTTTAGGTGAAGATTCATGGAGATGGCAATCACAGAACCCAGAGGGATTCAAAACTCAAAAAGAATAAGTTATAGCAAGTAGTAACTAATAGTGGATAGATGCAAATTGTCTTGTTCTTTGAAAGTGTGGAATCTCTTAGACAGGGGTGTTAAGCTTATTTTTATTAGGAACCTTTTGGTGGGACTTGTCTGATAACCAGGTACAATACTATGAGAAACTTAACTTGGTATTACAAAAGGTTAGAGCTGCTCTATTACTTAATATTGGAAAAATTACTTAGGATGAAAGTTTCTGTGGAAATGTAAAAGACATTATCTTGAATCACAAAAATATTATTTTCATTACAGATGTAATGACATTTATAGACACAATTTATAGTTCTTAGAAATACAAGAGTAGGGCTTCATGAATACAAACTAATAGATCATTTATTTTCAATAGTTAATATATTTTATTGACAAGTTATCAATTGACATTGAGTGGAAATAAATATATTATTACCAGAATTTCTGATTTACTGATCAATCTGAGAACTTAATATTATTAAATAAAATAATTCTAATTATGATATACAGTGTGTGGTGGAGTGTTGTCTTTGGTGCTTTACAATAAAAGTTAATTAACAGGATAGAATGAAATAAGTAAATTACAAAAAATAAAAATGGGGAAATTATAAATATAATGCATCCTTAAACAGAAAAGATTAAAAAATAGTTTTAAATACTGCTTTCCATAATGATTGCCCAACCTGTAATCTTTTTCCATGAACTTGGTTCTGCTCCTAAAAATGCCATTCTATGTTAACTTTAAAGCTTAGCTACAGGCCCATAGAGCAAGTGGTTGTTGGGAGATCTTAACTCACTGACCAAGTTAAATAGTATTAAATTAAATCTCTGATGTAGTGTGGTGTCAGTCCATCAAGAGCCACATACTCAGTAACAAAATCTGTAAAATAATCCTGAAGATAACCAGGAACCATTGTAGGTCCACGAGTATCAGTGTAACATGTGTGTGCTTTTCATTCAAGGTAGCAAGACAAGCTTTATCATTCAGTAAAAGTTTGTCTGTTGATCAGATAGTTATTAAGGCTTTATCATAACGAATTAAAAAACATCCTAGGTGATGATATAGAGGCATGAGCAATTCCCCAGTTTCATTAACATACCTTGCTATAGTCAACTTTTGCACAAATAATGGTGACGACATCTGCATGCAAAAGATGGGTACAGCTGAGAATTGTGCATGACAATGAAATGGTTTGCTAGTTTCTCTGGTTAAATCACTTAGTGGACTTGTGGAGGGTAAGTTCAGAGAGTGATTGAGCATAGAGCTCTGAGGTAGGTTGTTCACACCATTTCACTGGTTTGCCTTTTAAAGAGAATGAGTTTCTAATGGAGCTGTGTTACTGTCTCAGTTGGGGGGAGGGGGGGTTATTACAGATAATTTGGTTTTATTAACTGAATTCATAATGTGAATTAGCCACAGAAAAGAGTCTCTAAAGCTGATGTTTCCAACATTAGCCCTTCTTCATTGGCAATTTCACAAGACTTTGAGACAGCCAAATTCCTAATACTTTTTCTAACAATTGAAGGAGGTTTTTATCTTTGATGCTTGTTGATAGTACTCATCTCAACTCTTGTATTTTTTTAGTGCTTAATGTTCCCATGAGTATTGGGTGCAGATCTATTAATATGCCTCACATCACTAAATCACATGAACAAGAGTTTCAGATGCTGTGAATGTTGACTGGAAAATAAATTGCCAGCCAAGGCACACAAAGAATGGCATCAAATATCTTAAACAAATTAAATCTAGTTTAAAAGAGAGAAATACTACAAGGATCACCTGGTGAATTGTAGAATCAACAAACCATTCACAGCAGACCATTTACCACTCTATAATTTTCTGCAGAAGACATTTTAATGCAAGGAGGTTGAATATGAAGATCACCAAGAAGGATTAACTTTAACCAAACACAAATCTGAGTGAAGTATATGTAGCACATTCTTTAATTCCAAGTTTGTTTTCATTAAGTTCCTAACAATTTCAACACCAATTGCCTATCATTTAGGAGACAGTTCTTTTATTTCTGTTTTCCCCTCAACTGCTTAATCTTTTCACTCCCAGGTTCTTAATATCAATTGTCTGCACTCTTTCAGACATTTCTGATAAGTGTAGTTCAGAGAACTTTTTGTTCAATCATACAATGTACTGTTGTTGATTTTTTAAAATTTCTCATCACCTTTCTGCTTGGAAATTTATGAATATTGTAAGGAGAAACATATATTTGGCCTCTCCAAGTGTGAAAGGGTTAAGCAGGGAAAAGTTATCCTTGGTAGCTTAGGAATCACCTGATGTCTTTGGCAGGAAGTAAAACTTAAAAAATCTTTTAAAGCACAAAACTGCGACATCTTTCACTAAACAAGTTATTTCCACACGTCAAAAGAAGAGAAAACCTTCATTACCTCTCTATCACAGAAACTGGGTTTCAACACACCTACATTTTAGCTAGCCTTCAGTTTACATGGAAAAATCTTTGATAATAATTATTATAATACAAAATAGCCAGTGGTGCAAACTTGAGATCAGTACTCTCAGTTTAGATAACAGAAGAAGTTCCCTTTATCTCCTAGCATGTTATCTCAAGAAACAGTTTTAATTTTTAAAAAATATGGTTGATGGCAAGTCTGCTGATGACAACTGATCCTGCATATGTCTCTTCTGTCTAGTACTCTTCTTGTTCATCATTATATTCATATTCTTCATTGTTACCACCTTCCTCTGGTGCAGCAAAACCCTCCTACCAATAAAAACAATTCATAGTTCCCTCAGTAATTGGAACCCAACATATATCAAGTCATACATTATACTAGTTCCTTGAACAATTCTCACAGATGGACATTAAGTGAAGAAAAGTTCCTTGATTTGACAGAAACCTCTTAGGGGTCAAATTCAGAAACATGATATTTTGGCTTTGGCGGTGATTGTGTAAATGAAGCAAGCTGTCCATTAAATCTGTTTCTGAAGAGTAGTTTGCCCATTTCTAAGTGTTTAGTTCATGAACACAGTGATACTTGTGGCAGAGTGACAGAAGGAGCAGGGTATGGGTGAAATCTACAGCCATAAGCATCCCTTCCTTAATGTAATTTCACTGCTTAAAACTTTCTTCTTTGCTCCCATTATCATGCTGTGTTTACAAATAAATGCATGAAACAGGTTAACATTAGTAACAGGAACTTGTTCCCTTCTGTTTGAGAATGTATCCACTCAATGCAACAATGCCTTCCTTAACAAGAATGAGTTAAGATGAAATGTAACTTCCAAGGTATGTGAGAGAACAGAATTCCTGATTACAGAAAATCTATTGAAATGTGCTTTGTAGATTCCATTTGATTTAGATCCAATTTGTAAGTTCCATTATCTTGCTAAGGCTTTTGTGAGGCCAAAATGCTGCACCTACCTCAGTTGCATAAAGAATTTCCAAGACCTTCTGGACAACATTAGCACCTGGATCTTCTTCCTGGCATTTGACTTCAATATCTCGTAACTTGCCAAAGTAGAAATCTCTTTCTTTTTCTAATCCTTCCACTGTCAGTTGCAGTGCAGTGAGCTGAAGACCAAGCACAAGAACACGTGTTAGACACTTCCTGACTTGTGGACTTACAACATACACCCACAGTTTGATCCTTCTTATCTAACTGAGCAAAAATAAACATGTCCATACTGAGTTTAACTGATTTCCATTAGACTGTTGCTCAGTTTACCAATCAACATGAGAGCATATCTATAAGAGCAGACTCAACTAAACAATCAAAGAATACCTTGACTGCTTTTGATTGACAATTGTTGGTATTAACCAACATATTTTTAATATCCAGCAAAAGGGATGCTTCTGCCAAACATAGTGCTAGATGATGAGCTTAAGTTTCGAATAGTAACTAATTCATTCTCATATTCATTAAGGAGTTTGTATCAATTATTGGTAACAATTTTCATCCATGATTTTCATTCATTTACCAAGCATCAAAAACAAACCTCATTATTAAGTTCCTGTATTTGAGCATCTTTCTGTGCGATTGCAGCAGATGACCCCCCAGCTGCTCCTCCAGTACGGGGTCCCTGTGCTGCCCCTCCTACAGTGCGCGAACTTTGTGCTGCTGGACGTCCAAGTCCTGATGCACCACCTCTAGAAGCTCCACCATTTCTGGCTGGACCACCTGCTGTAGGTTTACTAAAATTTCCTTTGGAGAGAGCCGGATTTTTGGCTGTTTAGAGATTGAGAATGAAAAAAAGAGATTTTACTCTCAGTAAGGTTTGGTTCTAATGAGTGATACAAGAATCACAACCAAGATAATACATTATAATGACTTAAAAGTCACAATCTTGAGGCTGAGGTAATTGAGTGGAAAAATGCAAGGTGTATGAAATTGGTAACATTGCATACTCAGTAAGTCTACCTGAATGGAAAAGGAATTTTCCTCACCTGGGGGTTGCACAGGTCTGGTAAGCTGTCCTGACCCTTTTCGTGGCTGAGCAATCTGTGGAGTATCTGTTTTTCCATGTCGTGCTTCTACAGGATCATAATCAGGATCAGGCCCGATATAGTTTGCATCAAAAAACCTCTTGAACCACTGAACAAACTCAAAGTTATCTTGAAACTTCCCTTTGACTAACTTTTCAATTGGGATTGTCTGAATAAGGAAATAAAAGAAATACCACAGTCAAAGTGGTTTAGTATTTCAATTGAACCTCAACTGCTGAGAAAACATGTTGAGATTTCACAGTTTGCATTATTTGCAATCATATGATGTGCCTTTCAAGTCAACATCCATTTGGCTTTTATATTTGTTAATGATGTTCCTATTTATTTAATTTATAAATATTACCGGTAAGCCAATTGATTTTGTTTATTAAAATCCAACTCCAATCTACATACTGCATTGCTAAAAAATATGATATGAATATATAAAAATATAATATCTTTGTTTCAATGCCTTGAAATCCTGATCTTCATAAAAGGAAAAAAGATGATAATAGCAATAATAATGATGACAATAATAATGATAATAATAGTAATAATAATGGCACCTGACAAGCACTTACTGGTGAAAAATAATTGTTCGTGCATTTTCAGCCCCAATGAAAATAAATTTTTTTATAATCATTAGTTAGGAAGTAGTAATTCTCACTCAATTAAAAAAATTTTGAGACCAAAAATTAAAAAGTGCGAGTCATTCAAACTCAGTTCCAAAGTAATTCAGGATTATTTTGGGTTTTGATTTTCTGTGTTCATTGACTGGTCTTAAAACTCAGTCTTCTGTCTTAACCAATAACATATAAAATCAAAGCTAAATATCTTGCTGATTCACACTGGCCTCTTTCTTCTTAGCTGGTTTTACAAGTGCGGCATTCAGTTAAAGAGAGCACTATCGTTCACAAACATTCTCAAACCATTGCTAGGTCACATGATCCAGAATCAAAAGTAAATGATCTTTCTGGAAAGTAAAACTTTGCATATCATGAAACACCTTGATACTCCCTTACCTTTTCAAAGATTTCATTGTTGATGGAGACATTTACAAAAAAAAAAATAATTAGTATGATGATGTCACCACAAAAATTTCGACACCAGCACGCCAATAGCACAATTTACAGCACCTTTCGTTTTACTTTTAGATTAATTCATGATTCTGTTTAAATGCTCTACAGCACGAGATACATGTCGAAAATAAGCGTGAAATAAATTAACATCATGCTGTAATAAAGAATTCAAAAAAAGAAAAAAGGAAGTATAAACTTTACCTTATCAACTCCAGCATTCTTAAACGCCTTTTGCAATATCTTCCAGTTATTTATGAATTCGTGTTCTTGATTTGATGCAAACTTCACCTTTGCCATATTTACACAATCTAAAATACATTCAATTAAAATACCGATTGATGTGAGTTTAAAATCGAACATCACTGAGGGGAGTTATGTATATTTCATGATATTAACTTCACATGTACAAAGTTTAAAGAGGCGTTTGTTAAAGGACTCGAATTTCATACGTAATCTTCATAATGTACTCACCCATGAACAACATATCCATAAACTGGCAATATGCAGCACCTATAAAGCAAACACAAGTTAGTGAGAGCCAAGTATGACGCGATAACGAAACAACGAGAAAGGACTGATAACCCCGAACATCAGCCCCTCGTTCGATCGAAGGCGTGAAAACATGGAAGTTCTGTCGACGAAACTGCCGCAAATGTTCTCGATTACTAACCGGAACATAGTTGTTCAATTTTGGTGTACTTAAGCTGCAGACTCTCGTTGATCCATTTTAGCATGTCATGTCTACTAAGATTATCTGTAGTACAACTAGTGCTATGAACGTTTATTGCCGCCATTTTCGTTGAAAACGACAATACTGGTTCGGCTTTCGGCATGCAAAGACCGATGGTACCCAGTGCCCTAACATGTTACAGTTGGTGACAAATACATGAGCTCACATCCGGTCTCAACCTAATCGCTTCACATCTGTTTGTTCTCTGAAGGCGATTGTGTCAGAAATACCGCAAATCCTACCCTGGAGAAAGGAAGCTGTACTGGATACTACTATAGAATAATCGATGTAGGTATTCTCTGAACTATTTATTTTTTAAACAGAACGCTTGGAAAGATGCTAGTTCCAGGATTTGAAATCTCTGCACATTACGTCCTCATTTGCGGATTAAGATTTTGCGTCACGACACTGAGAATATTTGCACAGCCAGGGCTTACTGTTTGATCGATTCTTGCAGGTTAGATAGCTATTTGAATGAGGTTACACTAGCTTGATCTTGTTTAATATTCGGAAAGTGACAATCATGCATGTGCCCTGTGTAGTCTACTCTGACCAGAAGAATTGAGGCGATAACACCCGAGTAAGCAGGTGAAGCACAATCAAAATTTGGGAGATCACGACATGTTGTACATATATTTGTACAATGTGCTGCATCACGCGTTCATTTTGATTGGTTCGAACTTATGATCTATTGGAGGACAGACGTATGGATGACATCACCATTAACAATTTTTTTGCTCCAGACCTGTATTATATAAAAAAAAATATCTTCCATGTTGCCGTGGGTCTGCACAGCAATAGATCACAGATGACGTCAAAACGTGGTAAGAACATCAGAGACAAACTCAACTGCATCTTGTGTACCACTTTTGTTTGTGGTGCATTTTGGTCTCATCTGTAATCCATTACTGAATAGACGCATGGTAACATGGAATTTATTTGTTATTTGTTATTTATTATGTAGAATGAACCTATTGAAAGAAACCTAATGACGTTAGAATAAGAGTAAGTAATATATTTAAAAAAACTTAAAAAATAACAAATTATTAGATAAATAAATTCATTGATTAACTGATATAACAAGTTTATTAGTCACTCTGGTTAAAGAGTACTATTTTCTTTTTCATTTCAGTTTTGATGTTGAAGAAGTGTTTGTGGTACTGGTATATATTTACCCTCAAGGTGTCATTGGTTTTACTTATAATTGTTGTGTTTATTGGAGAGTTTGGATGTTTTCTATGGACTTTTTTTACTTGGAGGATTCCTGACCAATCCAGAGATTCACTGAATTTACTTCTCATCTCTGACTCACAAATCCCGGTAGGTCTACTGTACCAAAAACAACAGACAACTATGCTGAACATACACTGAATCATTTTATTATCTGAAGTTTGAATCAATTAGTCTTTTTTTTTGTCCTTCTATTCAGAACCACAACCTTGCATTTTTTATGAGCAGTTACATTTAGTGACTTAAGGCTTCTTCTCTCTTGACATGGCTAATAGCACTACTTCCCCCCAAACAGTTAGTTCAGTTAGTTTGAAAACTAAAACCAACAACGTCACAGTCACTTATATTTTTTCCATGTTTCAGGCCAATGGTTTGTGTTTGATTTGAGTTGATTTTCCTTTGTTCTGATTGGCTGCAGGGTTTCATTTCTTGGTTTTGGTTTTGTGATACTTAGTAGAAATTAACTCTAACAAAGCTCCTCCTTGGACCCTTTTTTTTCCTGTAAGGGATACAAGGAAGAACCTGAAGGAATTCAAGGATGTATAACACGTGTGGATACAGACTGGTATTTATTCAAGGCTTTTTATCTGGCCTTGGCATCATTTTCACCTGATGCTGTTATTCATTTAGGTTTGTTTCATGACCCCTTCTTCATTTTTACTTTTTAAGTCCTATGTGGGGTTGTATTGTTTTTTAATTACACATTTGGGTGTCTCAAGGAATGTGACCCAGTGTACAGTAAGACTTGTATGAAACAGACACCAACTTGATTCAGGACTTTTTCTTTATGTGTTTTTAGTAACCAAATTGTATCCAACAGATGCAGACCTTTGATAAGTGTAATTGCAGACCTTTGATAAGTGTAACTGCAGACCTTTGATTAGTGTAACTGCAGACCTTTGACAAGTGTAACTGCAGACCTTTGATAAGTGTAATTACAGACCTCTGATAAGTGTAACTGCAGACCTTTGATAAGTGTAACTGCAGACCTTTGATAAGTGTAATTGCAGACCTCTGATAAGTGTAACCGCAGACCTTTGACAAGTGTAACTTCAGACCTTTGATAAGTGTAATTGCAGACCTCTGATAAGTGTAACCGCAGACTTTTGATAAGACTAGTGTAACAAGCCTTCCTTTTCTCTTGCAATCTCTTCCTTTTCTACTTGCAATCATTTGTTTTAGTGGGACTTCACTATAGCTCAGGTTACATGTTAGGTAAAAAGAGGCCTATAAGAGAAGATTTTGTAAGAGAGCCAGTACTGTAGCAGTTGTCATATAAAGAGGAAAATTTCACAGTCAAGCTTTCTATCACTACACAAATTGATATGGAAAACCTTTATCAGAAAGACTACTTGTATTAAGTAGACACCAGTAAGTGTCATATGTGTTTCATGTGACTTTCCTGATGAAGCTTATCTCAGTAAAATGGTGGATACAAACAAATATACCATAAAACAAATATTTCAGTATGCTTTAAAGTTATTAATGCTTAGATAGCTAATTTGTCTTTTTCCACTGACTTGGTCAGTCACTCCTCCATCCTTGGTTTTAACTAGATGAAAAAACTTCAAAATTGATAAAATGTGCATGACTGTGTGGTATCCTTATCAAAGAAGATTATATTACACAGTTCTGCATGAATATCTGCCAACAGACACAAGAGGAGCTGTGTCATGGGGTGCCCACTTCTAAATCTGATTTATTATTATTATTGTTCATTATTATGTCACTTTTTTTATCTTGTGTGAGTCATATATGGTAATTTAGTTTTGACATCTCAGGTGACATTTTAGATGAAGGATCAATTGCTACAGATGAGCAATATGAGGAGTATAAGGTAATAGACCAGCAGTATATCCTCTCATTCAGTTATATGACAGCTTTGTCAGCTTCAAAATTGAACCATTCATTTGTCATAAAGAGATCTTCCCCTCCCAGCCCAGTATGAAAAAAGCAGAGGGAAAGGAGAGGGTTTGTATTATTGCTCTCCTCAATGCAGAGTAATGGGGCTTCACTCTTTGTATGGTCCCAAACAACTTAATTTTTTCATCAAGTATTAATTTATTAGTTTTGCTCTGTAGATGCCTTTGTGATTGATTTAAAAATTATAAAATGGATAGTTACTAATTTTAACAATGTTTTATATCTTTTCTAGGAAAGACATGATAAGATTTTCCACACCTTTGACAGATCTGAAAGGATCTATGTTGCTGGGGACAATGACATTGGAGGTGAATGGAGTGATATCCTCACAGAACAAAAAACATTGAGATTTCAACGACACTTTGGTCCCATAAATGATGTGGTGAAACTGAAGTCTTTTCAAATAATTAAGGTATACTAGTGGAGACAGATTAATGTTGTTGTATATCAGTGGCATAGGAAGGGATTTCCTGTGTGATGTGCTAGTCTCGCTGTCACCAACGAATTTATGTCTATGGTAGTTCATTGTATTGGTTGATTATTGGATTGCTTGCCACATTAAGCAGCTGTAGCTCAGTAGCTAGTAAACCTTTTTTTGTGTCTTAAAGTTAAAACCAGGAGCACTGTGTCCTTAGGAGTACACATTAGACCTGCAAAGTCAAGGGATCAGTTCTCCCAAGTATTTACTACTCCTGGAAAGCTATTTTTGTTTGATGTGTTTTCAATAAAGATCAAGATGTTAGAGGTTTTGAGGTTCAAGGAATGAAATTATCAGGGAACAAAGCAGAATGGACTGGTTTTGAGTGGCAACCCAAACCAGTCTTCCTTAGATTTGTATCTTGAAATATTGCTCTGGGTCTGTTTAGTTACTAGACATAATAAATTAATCTAGAAAAACTTTCTCAAACATTTATTAAAAGTCATTTTGTTACCCATTATTACTTACACTTAATTGCAGGAGTAACTGTGTGTTTGATAACCAGACACTGTTCAAGAGAGTGGCAGAAATGGAACCTTGGTCACTAAAGCAAAAATCAATATAAGTTTTGAAATTATTTTAAAGTATGTTGTATGTTTTGAATTTTTACAGATCAATTCAGCAAGTTTGTTAAGAAGAAAACCTTTTAGAGAGGAAAGAAAAATCTACAATAAAACTGTAGATTTTATCAATAATCTTTCTCCAAAACTGGACAAGGAGAAGATTTCCATTTTAGTTGGTCATGTTCCTATTGACGAAATTAGTGTAAAACATGATGTTCCATTGCGCAAGGTAAGTTATTTTCAACAGGCAGATTCATCAAATACCAAACTGATCTTGCTTTAGTTGTATTGTTTCATTGTCACCAGTTCATACAGGATTTATGTAAGCCTTTTGATCCTTGTCAGCCTTTGGAAATGAGACACCAAATTTGAACCCCTAAGCATGAATGTTTTGTGACTTTTTCAGCAGTTTACCACTACTATACAAGTACTCTAGACTCAGGGTCAAGAGGTCTGGGTTCCAGACCTGGCTGGGTTAATGTGTTGTGTTCTTGGGCAGGACAAGAGGTGATCTTGTCCTGGGGGTGATCTTACAATGGACTGTGATCCCATCCAGGGAGGAGAAATGTTAGGAAAATCAGGATAAGCACCTGCTGGTGGGGCCACAAGGATCATGTACAAAGTTTGCTGTTTTGCCTACACTAGTTTTGACCAATAATGTTGTAAATTCCTTCATGAATTGAAATTGTTTGGGAATCGCTAGAAAGTCATGGTAATTGATTGTCAAAATTTTGATGTTTTAAACACAAGATTGTTTGTTTGTACATTGATGGTGAAGAGTTCTCATAAGAGACTGGTCGATTAAGATAATTTTTGTCTCTATTATAATGATAATAATAGTAGTTTATAACAGCTATACTATTTTCCTTTGTTTTTTACTTTAAGTTAATTCGAACTTTGAAACCAACCTATGCGTTCTCAGGTCATCTTCATGAGGTAAGTTCTATTTTTTGCCTCTTCATTTTTTTTTTAATACCAAGTGAATATGGCACCTCATTTTGCTTGAAGACTTAAAAATTTTAATATTTATGAATTTGGCAGCTTGTTCTCAATCGTTAAAGATTTATTCTCACATTAAAAGAGACTTAAAACAGAGGTTGTTGTAAGCAGTAATCATGATGAGTTTAATTGTTTATTCCAGAGGAACTTTGGGTTAATTTATAAACATCTGAAATTGTTGTTGATTTGAAAGTGAAATCTTTGGCATCTTGGCATAAATTTTGTTCCTTTTAGAGACTTATATTAGGGTGAGGACTATGTGCATCAAGAGACTTTTATTCTGTCATATTTTTAGTCCCCCCTCCCTCCCCCTCCTCATTAAGCAGTCATTTGACCTAGAACTAATCTCACCATTTATATTGCTTTTTAGCCAGCCACTGTTCAACATGAGTTCGGAATATTTACCTTTACAGAATATGTGGTGCCTACCTGCAGCTATCGCATGGGAACGAAAATGATGGGGGCAGCCGTGGCAGTTGTAGGTATGGTGTCAGCACCAACAAACCTCTGTCGCTATAGTGACTTTGGGCTTGATAAAAATGTGCACAGAGATGTGAGCCTTACTCAGAGGTGTTTGCTTCAAACTTTTGATAAAGAACAAGAGTAAAAAAATTGGTTTGGCTGATCACTGCTATATTCCTTGGTATGAGGAAGGCATGATTTTAAGTTGTATCAATAGTATTTCAGCCAATATACCCTGTATGTTTTTGAGGTGAATCTTATGGCTGAAGATTATTTCTTAATTTCTGAAATTTACAGGTGCAGTATGATTGTTTGCTAATATAATTTTGTAAGTCTGTAGGTCTGATAGGTATTTTAAAATAACTTTTTGCTTTACTTCAAGGTCATCAGGCTATGACATAATTATTTGAGTTGCTTGGAATGTAGGGGAAACCAAAGTGTGCAGTTTGACAAAAAGAAACAGAAAATACTTGAATTATATCAGAGCAAACCAAAGAGGCAGAGAATGTTTAAGGGTGAAAAAGATTGACACAGACTGAAAATGAGGGGACAGCATTGCTGAGCTTCCTTAAACTGTGACATGTTTCTTTGAATGCAGGTTATCATTTTATCCATCTGAGACCATCCCTTGTTCTTTATACATTTCCTGAGGTGCTGACAAGGAGAAATTGTTTAACAATCAAGAGCTTCTTTTTTCTTGACCTTAATGTATGATTCAGGTGTAACACTGACAGGATTTCTGCACTAGTCACTCTTAGGGATTAAAGGGCTAATAACTTTTTTCCCCACAAACCATACATTTAATTTGTGTTTATTACAAGAGGATGTCCTTCTATTTTATGTCTATAGAAAATTTTTATTTTGTTGTTTCAGGTAATGATGGCTCCATCGCATATTCCATTCTTCCTCTCCCAAGTCGATACTTATTTCTTCATGTGTACTTGGTGTCCTTGTGTGTCTCCCTGGCAATATCACTACCTGGGTTCATGATATTTGTCATACAAATGTTGGAGAAAAGACTTGTGGGCACAAAACATGACCTTGTAATAATGAAATTAAAGGATTTATGACATTCAAAGAACAAACCACATCAGAATCATAGGGATACCAAACACAATTTTAGTGCAACCTTCATATTCTCTTGATAAAGCAGTTGTTATTTCTTATTGTTCCCAATCCGAACAGAGGAATTTGAAATAAAGCGAAGTTGAAATTAGACTTCTGGTGTTTTACTTTTCTTTACTCAGCTAGTTATTTTTGACAAAACTATAATACAACAATGAACATTTTGTATTTAACAGAGAAATGTTTGCCACATATATCTTTGTTCTCAGCACGTTAGTAAGAGCGTGATTAGTTCTGTTATGTGTGCAAGAGTCAAATTTACAGCTCTTTTGTGGGCAGAAAATATCCCCTCTGAATGTTGAAACAATAGAATTTTGTTAATGAGCTTGAAACTCCGTTTGGCTCGTGGTTCCAACAAGTTACCAAAAGCTCATCAACGAATTTCTTTTATTTCAATATTCATGCGTTTAGATCTAAATGAAAAGGGGGAATTCTGGGACAATTTAATATACGGTAGAGCGTCATTTCCTTTGTTATGCGTGCATGCAAGTTACAGCTCTTTTGTGGGCCGAGAAAATCCCCTCTGAATATTGAAACCATAGAATTTCGTTAATGAGCTTGAACACTCGATTTTGCTCGTGGTTCCAACAACTTACCAAAGGCTCATTAACGAATTTCTATTGTTTTAATATTCATGCGTTTATAACTCCGCGAAAAGGGGGAATTCTGCGATAATTTATAGCGTGTTAGGAAGAACGTGATTATCTCCGTTATGTGTGCAAGTGTCAAAGTTACAGCTCTCGTGTGACCAGAGAAAATTTCGTCTGAATATTGAAAAAATAGAATTTTGTTAATGAGCTTGAAAACTCCGTTTTGCTCGTAGTTCCAACAAGTTGCCAAAGGCTCATTAACGAATTTCTAATGTTTCAATATTCATGCGTCTATATCTCTGTAAATATAATTGTGGAAGTGTCAAAGTAACAGCCCTTGTGTGAGCCTAGAAATTCCCCTCTGAATATCGAAACAATAGAATTGCTTTAATGAGCTTGAACACTCGATTTTGCTCGTGGTTCCAACAACTTACCAAAGGCTCATTGACGAATTTCTATTGTTTTAATATTCATATGTCGGTATCTCCGTAAAAATAATTAATTCTGGGACAATTTCATATGCGTTAGAAAGTGCGTGATTTTCTCTGTTGTGTGGAAGTATCAAAGTAACAGCTTCTGTGTGAGCCAAGAAATTCCCCTCTGAATATTGAAACAATAGAATTTCATTAATGAGCTTGAACACTCGGTTTTGCTCGTGGTTCATACAACTTACGCTCTTTAACGCTTACGCTCTTTAACGAATTTCTATTGTCTTAATCTTCACGCGTTTATAACTCCGCGAAAAGGGAGAATTCTGCGATAATTTATAGCGTGCTAGGAAGAGCGTGATTAGCTCTGTCATGTGTGCAAGTATCAAAGTTACAGCTTATGTGTGCTCCGAGAAAATCCCCTCTGAATATTAAAACAATGTCTTTTGTTAATGAGCTTGAAAACTCCGTTTTGCTCGTGGTTCCAACAAGTTGCCAAAGGCTCATTAACGAATTTCTATTGTTTCAATATTCATGCGTCTGTATCTTCGTAAAAATAATTAATTCTGGGATAATTTCATATGCGTTAGAAAGAGCGTGATTATCTCTGTTATGTGTGCAAGTATCAAAGTTACAGCTTTTGTGTGAGCCGAGAAATTCCCCTCTGAATATTGAAACAATAGAATTTCGTTAATGAGCTTGAACACTCGGTTTTGCTCGTGGTTCCAACAACTTACCAAAGGCTCATTGAAGAATTTCTATTGTTTCAATATTCATGCGTCTATATCTTCGTAAATATAAATAATTCTGGGACACTTTCGTATGCGTTAGAAAGAGCGTGGTTATCTCTGTTAAGTGTGGAAGTATCAAAGTTATAGCTTATATGTGAGCCAAGAAATTCCCCTCTGAATATTGAAACAATAGAATTTCGTTAATGAGCTTGAACACTTGGTGTAATATTCATTCGTTTATAACTCCGCGAAAAGGGGGGATTCTGCGACAAGTTATAGCGAGTTAGCAAGAGCGTGATTAGCTCTGTTCTATGTGCAAATGTCAGTTACAGCTCTTGTGTAGGCTGAGAAAATCTCGTCTGAATATCGAAACAATACAATTTTGTCAATGAGTTTTAAAAATTGAATTAGCTTGTGGTAGATGTCTAATGTGAGTAAGTTATTAAGTCGCAGCTCTTTTGTGGGTCCAAAAATTCCCCCTTTTAATATTGCAAGGAAATAGTTTATCGATGCTCGTGAGGAGCATGTGTCCTCAGGGTGGAAGAACTCTATGTGTACTGGTGAATAACAGAGGAGGAATAGCAACTTCAAATGTTTATCGCCATATGGTATTGCAAAAACTGAAGTAAGATTTTTTATTCCCAACATGAAAGTAACATGTTATCAAGATAAAATGCTGTGTTAGGAATTCAAATGAATTCTTAATCTTTTTACGCCAGTATCTAAGAAACACATCTCGCTAGACTAGCATAGTTTTTTAAACTACTTCGTGATAGGAAAGTGAAAAAATTCTAAAAAATTGGGTTTAAAACATCAACAAAACCTATGAGACTTTTGCCTTTAAACCACAAACTAATTGAATAGACAAATGGGAGATAGTGAAGGAAATAGTTCATTAGTTGTAAGGACAGCCTCCAAGGTAAACATTTCCACCTAATTCCATAGGATTGGCAAGCTTCAGAGACTTTGCTGAATTTCTATCTTTAGACTCCAAGTTACGTATGCAACCCGTGTACCTCTCGGTAGCCGTCACACCTTTAGCCTCTACACCCGCTGCAGGACAAAACATTCAATATATTGGGTCAGAGAGGAATTAAGAGACACCACATCACTTGAACAAACAAAAAAGGTTGTTAACTTTTACTTGCGCTTCATCGGCAGGCAAATCGTATAATAACAGGATCACGAATGTTGATTTGAAGAAATACAAGAGAGCGCTGTTACGAATTATAAAATATATAAAATATATTTTAACTTATTCTTTGGAGGGTAAATAGAAACGCTGACCAAGGGGAACAAAGAGTTATGTAAGCTTTGCTGAGATTGACCTCTTACATTTTAAGCCATGCGACTGGGGTAAGTTATTCATTAGTGTCTATTTCTTAAGATACTGTGTTGATTATTGATAAGGAGTTGATAAAGGAACATAAACCGTCGTAGCAATGTTTGAAAACAGACGTTTCAGCACGTTTCCTTCACGATTACTCCATCTTCGAGGTCGTGTAAAATGCAAGAGTATGAAGACACGGTTTTTCTAAGATTGATTCCTTCATGGCGAGGAGACAAAATCACTGAACACCACACATAGTCATCAACGAGGAAACTGAATCACAGACAAGAGGCTAACTACGCATGCACCATGTACCTACCTGGGAGACCTCCGACATACAGAGGGTCGTAGATATTTGCGTGGGTTTGAGATCCTTTTCTTTCACCTTCCAGTATTGTTCCTTCGTCAACTTGAAGTTTCACCAAATTCCCTTCTTTCCAGGCCCTAATCTTGTGCCACTGTCCGTCACAAAGTCGAAGAGGATCCTCGGCAGTATTCTCCACCACCAGCTGCCCCCCGCCATTTTCTGCCCGGAAGATCACCTTTCGCAACAAATAATAAAGAACTCTTTCAGTTTGCTGGTCTGAATGATAAGAAGTGGGGGGAAGACGATTCAAATGAACTAACGATGCTGAACGATCCCTACCATTTTCATGACCTAACACTGTTCTGATAAATGAGCATTGAGCATGCGCTATTGGGAATACGTACGTTTCCGCGAATAATCTCTAACACAATGTAGTCTCCCTTGGAATTTGAAGATGATAACAGAAGACCCGTGTGAGACGTTGGTTTTATTTCCATGGAGATCACTTCATCCATTCCCACAGTGTAAGTTTTGTCTGCAAAATAAACATAATAAAAATAAATTGATTAGTAACTACCAACCTGAGAGATTTAATCTTTTTCAGATCCAGGTGCTTACAGCATTTTTGGGACGAGTGGGCACGAGGAGACCCATAGGAAGCATTTTAAGAAAATCTCAGAGGCACACCATTGGGTAATTTGACCAATTTCTCTGAGGAAGTTCCAGCTAGGATGTACGTTATCTTACAGTACAAACTCACCAACTTGCAGGTATCCACCACCCATGTCAAAGCTGACTCCTGAAGTAGGACTGTCTATGTAACAATCTTGAACCTTGATTAGACTTGAAGGTTCACCAATATCGTCATTATTGACTTTAACGTTCCTGATGCATCCTGGGAAACTTGCACGTGCATCAACCTGAAAAGAATCAAAACAGTGAATGAGTAATTGATGCTAACTGGCGAGTATTTACGACAACAAGCAAAACAAGTCTATTACAAGGGTTTTGCTTAGGGTTAGTGAGAGTTTATCTCTTACAGGATGAATTGTTCAATAAAGAGGATCTTCATGATCTCCTGAAACAATGCAGGATACGGCAACAGAGAGGTAAACATTCAATTAAACCAAAATAATAATCGTAGAGGAGAGAACCCACACAGTACAGAAAAGATTGGTCCAGAACACCACCCAAGAACCAACAGAACGCAGATTTTCGTCTAAAAAAACCGAAACATCTCAAAATCGTGAGACAACGTTTGAACATTCACTTATCAAAACTTAAGGTATAACTAACTTCCCCCTCCCTCCCTCCCTCTCTCCCCCGCAAATAACCTTGTACCCTTACTAGGTGCTGATGACGTATTATACAAACAGTTATCTATACTGGAACACCGCTGACCGTGACTCGCTTTGCATCAAAACCCTGTGGAGTGCCTCCTAGGTACAGCTCCTTGAGTCCATTGATAAACTTAGGAGAGCCAGCGGCGGCTCCAGTCATAACAAGTGTACCATCCACGAAAAGCTTGCCGTCCACCCCATCGCGCGTGAGTTGTACCTAAAAATTATAATAATCGGTTAAACCCACCATACCTTCCCTAACGTGACAGAATACTTCTCAATTGAGTTTGGGAAGTATATTTCCATGAACTCTAAAAGAAATTAAAATATCGAACACACAAAAAAATACAAAAAATAACGAAAACAACGATAATATAAACAACAACTGAGAACAAACCAAAAAACCAAATCAAACAAAAAAACGACAAAAAAAATCTAAGCAAGAAACGAAACTGACTGTGTGCCAAGTGCCATCACTGTAAACTGCATCAGCTGAGGTGAGCCGCAGGATACCCCCTCCGGCGCTAAAGCCACAGGACACATTCCCATTTAGCAAATTGCACACAATAAAGTCCGCTTGCTTGTCGTTATTGATTGCGGTATATAAAATGATTCCGTTCGGATTTGAAGCACGGAAATCAAAGCTCAAATCAGTCCTGAAAATGAATGTAAAGATACATTACCATTCGGAAGAGACTTAAAAGGTAAGAACACCCCGCACAACGTTTCTTAATCCCCTTCCCCCCCTTCCCTCCCTTTCCCCGCTCTTCCACCCAGTTTTAAAAGACCACAGGACTCGTATGGAAATTGGAGATTTCATATCACTTTACGATATTTAAGAACTGTAAATTTAGGTCAATCCGTTTCTTGCGTGACTATCGTTCTCAATTAAACCAACAAAATGCATAAGCATCACTTTCCAGAACTACTGTTTGTATATTGACTGATGCTCCAACTTACGTCGAACTGATTAACTTGGAGAGAACTTTATTTCCAGTCACAGTATACATTGCATGACTATTGAGATCATAACCAAATCCTAACACTCCAGTTCCATTCTCTTGTGCTGGTTTCTCTGGCACTTGACACACTTGAGGTGGTGGTGGTGTTGTTGTTGTTGTTGTTGTTGGTGTTGATGTTGTTGTTGTTGGGGGACCTGTGGTTGTGGACGGAGGAGGGCTGGTTGTTGTTGTCATTTCCCCAATATCTGGTGGTTCTGTAAAGAATCAAGAGGGAGACGCAAAACAGAGTGAACAGTCGACCCACCACAAAACCAGTGTAACAATATGAAAAAAATAACCACTTTTCCCGCAGGTTTTCAAGCCTTTTCCAGGCGTTCAATTTGTGAAGCGGAGCGAAATAGTGAACGGCGAGATAGTAGCAGCGGAGCAAAAACGAGAGAGGTTTGGGTCGGGTCCTTCATTTCGCGACCCGAGCCAAAACTCCCTGATTTTTTTTCACTCCTCCCCTACTATCGCGCTGTTAACTATCGGACCTCGTCAGACTAACTGAACGCCTGGAACAGGGTAGAGGTTTTCCGACGTAAATACATCCACAAAGAAACATACATATTTACACTGCAATTTCCAAATCTAAGAATTATATCACACTCAACTAAAATCAAACAGTCTTATCTCACGATGATTTTGCAATTCTAAAAAGAAAAAAAAAAAGGTACCGCACGAAATTTTAAAATTCGTGCGATTAGGAAACTACAAAATCAAAATTTTTAACCCTCACAGAGAGAAATGATCTTCATCACATTCAATACGTAGCTTTCTTTGTTTCAAATACACTCCTTTCAAATTTAGCAGAAGGAAAGATGTCTCTTACTCTCAATTTTGTCCAGCTTAGGCGACGGTTCTGAGTAATCATCATTATCAAATATGATGTTTCTTCTCTTCTTATACTTTTCGAAGTCAAACAGTCTGTAAACGAACAAATCAAATGGAATATCAACCGCAGTGGTGAGGAAAAATTACCATCTCGCAAGTAAGTAGTTGTTAAGCTCGCTTAGGCAAAGTTTGATGGTCAGAATGTTTTGTGGGGGTGATTTGGTATCGCTCAGTCCTCAGTCGTTAAAAATAGTTGCATTTAACACAGAGTCGGACTACAGAGTCACACTTCCATTTGCTGTGACAAGGTGTGGTGGAAGGGGGGGAGGAGATGTAAAGGGGTGTAATGCTCACTGAATGTAATGGCCACTTCGTTTACACCAAAAGACTTGGTTGTAAGCACGGATGAGCTAACCATTGCAGTGAATTACAGCGAGCTTTCACTTTGATTAACCGACTTCACTCGGCTAACCGGTACACCTAGCGATTTTCCCTTTTTTTTCTCGTTTTCTTCTTCTTCTTCTTTAAGGATTGGGGGGGGGGGGAGGGGGGGAAATGACGGCGGCGAATTCAGGCCGATAGATGTTCACCTAATGCGTGCTCTTCCCCTCTGCCTCTGGTTGCATAGGGATTTAAACATACCAACGGCTATGACCAGATTGATCTCTCCAAACGGTACGAGAAGGTAAAACATTGAATGAAAAATGCGTGGAGCATATGAGTTATTGAAGGAAGTATTCAGACGATTCTTTCTAAAATTACGACCAAAAACATCAAACTATAAAGTACAATTCGAACTCACGTTTGATCAAAAGTCAAGTCTCGGATGGAGCCGCCCTTCAGAGAATTGAGAATAACATTGTCAATAACGCTACTTCTAACAGTATCCATGTAGTCGTCAGGGATTCCTCCCAGATACATATCGTTAGTGGTCTGAATCAACTGCTGCATCTGGTTTTCAAATTCTGTTACTTCTGGATCCTCATCGTCCACACGCAGAGAAATCCTGATAATAACGAGAAAAACAAAACAAAACAACGCTGTCAAAAGCAAAAAAACTTATATAACCTATATAAAACTTATTCTGAAAAGAGAAGGTATCTCAAAGGAGCCAGTATGAGAATGCATGCAGCTACTGACATTGCACAATTTTTACTAGCATTGAACATAAATAGGGGTTTTAACATGACGCTAGAAGATTGCAGAAGATTTTTATTCCCATATAAAAAAAAAATACCCACCGTATCCCACATATTTACGAATACCCTTTTTCAGAAGAGAAACATGATTTAAGAATATGGTGAGTAATTGACATTCAACAAATAATTGAATGGTAACAATTGAAGAAATGTAAAATGGTTTCCGTGTTTACATAGCCTGATGTAAACATGCGGGAGGTTTCCAGCTTATCGAGTGTTCTCACAACCTCCCAAGAGTTTACATCGGGCTATGTTGACACGGAAACCATTTTACATTTCTTTTATACAATAACAAATGAAAGAGGAACGAAAACCGTGTTTACATACGCTCATGTAAAATGGTTTTATGGCCAATCAGAGCGCGCGTACTATGTGAATTATTTTATAATAATAATTAAATTAGGATCCTTTTAATTTTGCATTTTTGTTAGACTTCCTACAAACACGAAAAGAGCCGAAATTCATAATACATGAGACTTAATATCATTTCCCGCAAAATTTGTCTTTTCTTTTTTGCTTACCCTATACCAATCTGACGAACGAGTACAAAATGCCATTTTCCATCATTGTATTCAGCTTTACTCGTTACAGATACAGCTTTGTTTCCAGGGCTGGCTGAAAATCGCAGCTTTCCGTCAATCAAGCCCAAGGCAATAAAATCCAACTGCAATTAGACATTGATAAAAAAAAAGGAAAACATTCAATAAGATTAGCCTCGAGATTTTTTATTCTTTTTTTGTGACCACTGACCTTATTTTGACAACAAATCAACACTCAGAAGTTTCCTTTTTCCAAACCCTTCTACTTTTGCAAGAAAAAAGGGGAAAATTGATCAGACCAATATCCGGATTATATGCTGACCATTTAGAGCCCCAACTTTGAACAAAAAAAAGTTAAACCAACAAAGTCTTTGACTTCTACGCCCAACATGATGCAAGCCTTGGCTTGTAAGCTCAATAAAATGCCCCAAAACATTGAAAATGCTAAAGAAATATCACTGGAATTTCTCAGCATGTCACTAACCGACGAGCATGAGTAAGTGTAGAACTCTTGCTCCAAAAAAAGTAATTGGATGGAAAAATTTTGCTGTGTTTTTGACGTGGCTTTGAAGAACTCAAACTGCATGATAATGAAAACTAAAGAGGAATCAGAAGGTTGGAATGAATCACTTACTGCTTGACCATGAGTCTCCAGGAAAATAAGCCCATTTTTAGTTTTGTGGTCAACTCTGAAGGACAACCCAATATTAAAACCTCTTCTTTCCTGACCCAGAAATGGTTCTATAGCAAGGTAGCTCGTTGCTCCAAGGAATGTCACATTATGTGCTGGCTGCAGATCAGAAAATCAGGAAAAGCGTAAGAGTATTCTACAATATCATAAATAAGTAGGATTTATTGCTCTCTCTTATTACAGAAAGACGATGCAAACCCTTAGCACAAAATGAGAATTCCATTTGAAGAATTTTTTTTAACACATCTTTGGCTTTGGCTTTTTTATTCCTGGTGGTGCGTAAGCCAAATACTAAATGGCGAAAGGACAATCATGTAATTCACTTCAAACAGTATTCATTTCATTTTGGGGAGATTCTTGAAATAACATACCTTGACTTTACACCCAAAAATGTATCCTGGGCTGGGCTGAACTTTGATTTCACCGTTGGATAACTTCATATCAGACAGACAACCTTTAAAAAAGCTTTTGGTCCTGGATGATAAAGAAAGTAAATGATTTCACAAACCACCAAGTTCAGGGTCTGAGGGAGTACAGCTCCCCTGTCTACATCAATTCAACAAAAACTGACACTGTTTCTGGGAGGTGGGGTGGGAAGGGTCTATTATTGGTCATAGAATAGATTACAATGAGGCAGGGGTTCTTTGGGGTCACGGCACATACCCAGCAAAAATTGACCCGAGTACCCTCCCTGAATAAGGTCCAGAACTTGATCCATTTTCATTTTTTAAGTGTAAATGGCTGCAAGCATCACTTTAATCTGGGAGCCCGAGAAAATAATCAGGAGCACCGTGGCAAACTGTTATGCTAAAGCCGACCATCTCAAGCGCCACTGTTTTCTGCCCCAGGCCCCCTTCCTTTCCCCCTACCATCTTCAGGTGTCCAAATTTTGACAATTCACCCGTGAAACTGAAAAAATTTCAACAAAACCAACATACCTCCGAGAAGAGTCTAAAAATGGTGCAGGATTTATATATTTACTTATAGCACAAGAAAAAAACTATCCAGCAGCTAGTATGTATAATTTAATACTACTCAAAGTACTTACACGTTCACAGGAATGGCAGTTCTGTTCTCCATGCCTCCCCAGTATACGAAGTCAGCATTCACAAACCTGGGGCGTCGATCCTTGTAAAACGATTTACCGACGGCAAGCTCCTCAGTCTTGCCGTCTTCGGGTGTAATTCTTAATGAAAAACTGAAACCTCTTCTATCAACATCCCTCTTTTCAATGGTGACCTCCACTCCATTGTCATACAACTTTGCGGAAGCCAGCTTTCTGTATCCATGACCCATATTGTAAGAGAAAACAACGCGCCCATTAATTAACTCAAGGGCCTGGAAAAGAGATGCATCATCATCATCAATGGCAATAACCAAGATTCCATTTGAGGAAGTTGTTCTAAATTTTAGATCGAAAGTTCCCATAGGATCATCCTCTTGATACGGTCCAGACTTGACATAACCAGTACCAAAGAAAGTTCTGGGTGCGTTTTCTTCATCCACAGCAAATTCTGTGGCACCCTTACGCGAGGGACACACTTCATTTTTCGAAGGTTTCTCAAGAATCTACAAGGAATTAAAATAAAAGGAAATATATCATAAAGAGTGCGCAAATATTACTGTAAGTTTAAATGTAATTTACTTAAGGATGAAAGGCGAATGTTTCCTGACTGAGATCGCCGACTTAGTTCGCCAAAATGACATGTCCAACAATTCATCAAGTTGACCCAAATCCCAACAACACACACAGCCTACAAGAACCAAAATTTAAAATAACGGACCTTCAATACCGTATCTGAGAAATTTTCAAATGAGTGTCGCAGGTAATCCACAATTGCTTTAGTTTCACTTAACTTTGCTCTGTAAATGGACCAGAAAATTCGAGCCATCCTTTCAACAAATCAGATGGAAAAGTAAAAACAATTGCAACTTGGTCATTCACGTTTTCCCGCGCTTGGTTTCACTCTGAGCTCTCATTGGCTAATGATAATGTACACCTTTGTTTTGATTGGATCACCGAGATTTAGACACTGCTCTTAATATAAGTTAAGTTAAGAAGCAGATAACTCAATTTCATCTGCAGTGAAAGACATACCTCGGTGTTCCATGATCCTACAAAATGATAATTCATTTCCAGGCCATCAATACATCCTGTATAATTAACCGCTTCAACTTTAGGTGGCAGTTTCATATTCAAAGGAACACCACCAACAATCAAATCACTGTCCTCGTTGAATACTATTTTGGGATTATCCAGTTTTAATGACCTCCGCCCTCTTACAATCTCCTCTTTTTTATTAACAAAGTACTTAATTGTAAGATTTGCCCAATCCCCGGCCCTGTGAATCAAAACAGAAAAACCAATCCATTATAATAAGGAGATAAATAAACCCTCATGTCTCACATGCAAAACAGAAAACGTGCTGCATCCCACATATCTATGAGTACCCTGTTCTATCAGACTCTGATGGTGACCTCCGCTCAGGAAACGTCGAAACGTCAGTCACCACTACCGACGACAGTTCTTCTTAGGACTACACTCGTACGGACGATCAAACTACGTTATTACGTGTTACGCCCGGGTTCTAACCATTTACTGTAATATGGGAGGTAGTAGCAACAAAAACTTGTGGAACCTATTAACAATGACAGCTTAATACAATGACCTCTTTGAGTAAGTCCAAGGTTTCTTGAAATCTTCTCAGCACTTATTCAGTTTTTACTGTTATCATTTCGTCGAGCATTGTGGTGCGTTTGTGGAGGCTACAGTGGACAATCGCGTGATTGTTCAGGCTGTTTTGTTTTCCTTTTTTTCAGTATTTTGTTTCTCGATGCCCTCCAAGTTAATAATAATAGTAGAGTGTTCTTGGGTATAAATATGTTTTAGGCCCTTCTAAGAGTCATGTTAACCCTCGCCTCACGGCTCAGGCTACAATGTCTCTGAGTTGTGCCCAAAACGTTAAGATTTCCGCATACACAAACTCTTTTGTTTTATTTCAAAACTACTTTTTGTTCAGTTTATAATGGCGAATAACCTTGTTCCTGATCATTCAAATTCACCTTAACAAACTGTTGTAGGTTTAAAAAGATGTTACTGTTTCCGTTCTCCATCTCACTCTTTAAACAGCCATGATCAGCATATTATTACAAATCACACAGTATTAAAACACTGAAACTTACATGTCAACTTCAAGCTTATACCAGACATTGCCGGTAGTCTCCATCTCAAAATCGTTATCTTTCACCCCAATCTCCACAAGTCCCTTAACTGCTGTGCATATTTTCAACTGTGGTTTCCTTTCCTTCAACTGCACAGCTATGTAATCCGTCTTGCAGTCAGATTCCTGAGACTGACGTTTTTGGCGACGAGTGCTGGTGCCTTCTGCATCTCCCAGGAACATTACCAAGCCATCGGGCTTATCAGGGTTCAAATACATCAAGATGTTCATAGCTCTAACTTCCTGCTTAATAGCAGGAGGTAGTATTGGTGAACTTGTAGCCTCCCCATCAAACTTCATAACAGGTGTGGTGAACTTGAGCAGATTATTTGCCTTAATCATCATATTTTTGATGTCCATTAAACGTCGCGACACCTCAGAGTCCAACTCGTTAAGAATCTGCTGGTGTCGTTTTTCCTGAATCTGCACTTTTTCTCTAATTTCCAAAGACATATTTAAACCATTCATCACTTGTTTTTCAGCTTCTGTTATGTTGCTGTTTGTCGCGACAATAGAGTCCCTTAGCCCAGATAGGTCACTCAGCTGATCCTAGGAGGCAAAGGCAATGTTGTTTTGTTTAATTGCTACAGTTAGCACGATGAGAAGGTCAAGGAGTCAAGACGATAGTTTATTGTATTAACATTAAACAAAGACTTTCAAGCGCGAAAATGATTATCTTATTGGTAACAAAATTCAGAAAGTTTCAAAGCTTGCAACACATCATAGTTTTATGAATGCAAACATAAGACTTCATTAAAACAGCTTTACACTCACTTTCGACTTTGTGACAACGTTTTAAAATCAAACTTTTTGTTTACACTAGCACAATAGACGTTTTATCGAAACCAAATTTCCAACACAGCACCTTAATGTCTTCAGCTTTCTTCCTTGCATCGTCTGCTCTGGTTTTTGAATCTGTTGCATTCTCCCCAAGTTCACGACCTTTCCCATCTGAGTCATAAAATATTCTTCTTTTACTATTTGCGTAACAAACAGCGTGTTATCCCTTTCACCCCATAAGAGATTAACCTCTAACTTCCCCCGTTAATGTACATACATTGTCCAGCAAACAGGTATTGAGAATATTCAAACTTTTCAAGCAGAAGTTGTTATCTTGATCTAACACCAAATTCCCATAACTATTTTCCAAGGAATGTATAGCAGCTAGAAGGGAGAATTAACAATCTTGGGAGTTAAAAGCAAATAATAATTCTCTGATCTTAAAAAAAAAACATGCAACAGAACAAATGGTATTCAGTTACTCTATTTCAGTGGAAAAACCAAAACTATCAAAACTTACCCATGAGATCTGTCAGTTCCTGTAATTTAGGAAAATTTGAGTCTACATCAAGGAGATCCATGGAGACATTTCTGATTTTAGCTTTGATAAGTGCCAGCCTAGTCTTGACATCATTCAGTAGGTCTAACAGTTCATTGTCCACTTTATCCTCAGTGCTTGACACAGTCTCATTTAACACTTCACTCACATTCAGTGATTTCACTGCGCTGTTGCTGAGAGATTGGGACTAAAAAAGAAAAAGGACAAAATTTGAGTCGCTTTTCAGTACACATCAACTAAAACATGAATCACCACTGACCACTAAAGAAGATGATATTAAGGGGGGACAGTTACTGTTGATCGCATTAAGGGGGGGTTGGGTTATTTGGTTTCTGTCACAAAATAATTCCCCGGATCCCCCCTAAGTCTCTGTGATAACTTGTTACCCCTTCCCCCCCCCCATTCATTGGCAGTCAATTCTCTACAGTCCTTCCTTTATACTCTCTCTGATTGGTCTCTAATCTCCTCAAAACACAAATATTAAGCCATTCACACCTTTATTCTCTACCTCTGTATAACTACTACTTCTGTTCAGTTCTCCAAGCCCACAAAAAATATTACCTGACCCATGGAACATTTTCACAAGTCTCCGAACAACTTTGCTTCATTTTCTTCTCAAAGTCAAATGTAAAATACTCACCGGTTACAGCGTACAGAAACAAAGGCTCAAACAAAACCACTTCATGAGGAAAACTCTTGTTTCATTGAGCACATAGCAACTTAAAAACAAGAGTCACTTGAACAATAAAATCAACTAACAGGAGACATAAGAGGAGACGTGGGTGACACCCCCAACCCCTACACTCCTCCTCCTCGGCCCCCCCCCCAAAAAAAAAAAATGAAAAAAAAAAAAGAGTAAAGAAATCTAGTGTGAGCCATTCTGCCAGTTCTCTCACTAGTAGTTTTTTTGTACAACGTTTGATATTTGTGAATTTACAGTCCATTAAGAACTGCCATTTTAAATATAAAACATAGAGCATACCTCATTTTTGGCTTTCATGGCAATTTTCTCAGCTTCTTGGGCAATGGCTAATGCTTCCTTTAATGCTTTAGCAATGTTGGAATATCTTTCTGACGCATTGTAAGCTTTGCGCGCAAACTCAATGTCTGTCAGCAGCTTTTCTAGGTCATCAGCCTGCTTACGCAGTTCTTCCGAATGATTCCGAGCCATATCAACTAAAGGATTTAAATCATCCAGGATTTGAGAAAGACTGGCCATCTTTTCATCTACCTTTTCAATAAGATCATCAAGGCGAGGAAAACTTTCATTAAAGTCCTGAAAAAGATGAATAATAAGATGGGATAGAGAATGACGTGCAATGACATATCCCAGCATCCTTAACTCGACTCTAACCTTGCATTATACTGCAAACAGGTAATGAGAATACTCAAACTTATCAGGTTGAAGTTATCTTGATCTTAGACCTAATTCCCCAACCTAATTTAAAAGGAAATGTGTAGCAGCTTGAGGGGGAATCTTAGGGGTTAAGAAATGAAAATGTGAAATAGCAAGAGGCTAAAAAGTGAAACAACACTATATTCAGTGTGTAAAGTAACCTGCCCCAACAAGTAAAGCTCGACTGTTTGCAAACACAGGTAGAATCGACTGCAATAAAGCTACTCAAGTCTCCAATACCCTTCACATTTACTTTTCTTGTGAATAGCTTTTGAGCATTTTTCAAAATTGTATCTGTTAGCTCCAAGGGAACTGAGACTTATCCGAAAAAAGTTTTTTACAAACTGTTCTCCCACAAAAAACACACAGTAAGTCCTGAGTTAAACAAAGGTTATAACTAACGAAAAACAAAGATTTGTGGTTCTTAATTCCCACTAGAGTTTGTCCAGTAGAATATTGCAACACACTGAAAAAGGACTTAGCATGTGCTGCATCCACACAGATGTGAAAAATATCTGAAGAGTGAGAAAAAGTTATGGTTCCATGCTGGATACTGTTGTTAAAAAGGAAGCAGCCTTAGGGAACAACATGATAAAGCAAATGCAGGATTAAAAAAAAATGCAGTTCCACAAATTTTTGAAGGTGCTATTATTAGGCTGGTGTTATGATTGACATGATCCCTCTACAGAATATTCAAGAAAAAATGCTCCTAGTTGTACCTGTAGGTAAGTACTGGAATTTTGTACTTTATCCTTAGCAGTCTGTATCACACCTTCCAGGTTATTCAAGGCAGTGTCAACCTCTTTCTTTAAACCCACTGCTTCTTTCATGGGTGTCTAAGGAACAACATAAAAAACTACTTCTTATAACATTATTATAATACATGAAATAAAAATTTTAAACCAGGTCCTGATGTTTAGTGATATGAATAAAAAAATGATATACTATAAAAAATTATATCATATGAAAAATTATGTACTATAAAAATGATATACTATACATACTGATACAGGTCAAAAAAAAAACATACAAACACAGTTGAGATGTGTTTGTTTCATAAATCAATTTAAGACATATTTTTATTAGCAACTGAGGACTTTTCCCATTTTAACCCACCTAAACACTTAAGAGGTTCAAAGAATTCTTGAAAGCATCTGACACTCTCCCACTCCCCCCCCCTTGTTTAAGTAAGAAATGTAAACATGGAATAAGTACTCTGACTATTTCTTTCAGTGCTAACAAGTCAATCATACTATCACTGACTTTTCATATCAACTGGAAAATACAAGGTGAGAAAATTCAAAGGATCCTTTGAAAAACAAACATACAAACACAAAGAAAAGAACAACAACAAGATCTTGACTTACATCTACATTATTTATACCTCTTGAAGTATAGAGTGCTATGAATGACATTGGGTTGATTAAAGCAAAAAAACACTAAAAATTACTTCTTATCATTAGTCAATTTAGCAGGCTGCACAGTGAAATTGATTTATCATAGTACACACAGTAAATGATGACATATGATGACATAAAATGCAGCATTATCACTGAAATTTTGTAATTACCTGTGAGTCATAAGTCTTGCTGATATTGTTTAAACCCAAAGCATAGCTGACATTTTCCAAAACTCTGTTGGACTCATCCACAATTGAACTAAATTTACCAAAGAGTTCATCCAGAGTTTTGTTCACATCCATAACTTTGCTTAATAAACTTGTTGTGTCATTCAAATATTCTTTTGCTCTTTTGATAGTAGCCATCACCAGTTCACGCTCTTCAACCATTGTATTATTTGCAGATTCAAAGTCTCTTTCCAATAGTTCCTTTAAGATTTCTTCAGCTTTTTCTAACAACAAAGTTTGGTTTGCCTTTTCATTCTTTAAGCTTTTAGCTATTTTCTCTGCCATAACTATGATGTCTGAAATGGTAAAAAATTATTTGGAATAATAGTAAATACAAAATATTAAGAAATAGGGTAATAGGTTGAAAAGTTTCCAGATTTTTCCCTTTTTTTTTTTATTCAACTTCTAAATTGCAATTTGCAAGTCATACATCCTAAAGGCAACAAAATGTTCTTAACTAACAAGAACTAAAAGGCTACTTACCATAAGTTCGATTAAGGGCCTTACGAATTTCTTCTCCTAATTCAAGAGCTTCTTCCTTTGTAGACATGGAAGTTTCCAAAGCCCTTTTTGCTTGGTCTGTTATCATCATTACCATTGTTGTTACATTGTTTACTGTTTCTTCACTACTGTCTGTCCTCTTAATGAGATTGTTATCCTCATCAACATCTCCAGAGCTTGTGTTTGCAGCTGCTGGGATCAAATAGTTAGCCCACAGAATCAACAAGTATTACTACCTCTTGTAAACCTCTTAGAAGACCACTTTGCAAACAATAACAGGAATAAAATTTGAGGGCAGAAGAGGGTTGGGGAAGCTGGTTTGCTACCAACTAGAAATATTGTGGATGCTCGCTCAAACATTAACGTGTTGCAGCAGCTATAAGCTATTAGATTGATGGCGGACGTACAATAACATATGCATATATCTCATAGAAAGAGGGGGAAGGGGGCAGTTATTGAAAAAGAGAATGAAGTAATGGTAAAATTGAACTCATGGAATTTACAAAAGCCTGTATCAGAAACACAACTTTTTTCACTGAAAATATTCATTAGACAGTAAATATCCCAAGGTAAAATGAGTGTAACGTAGTGATATCAATGTGTTATAACTGATTAACCCTTTAACTCCAGAAAAAATGGCAGGCTTCTAATTTCTCCTTATAACATCAACCTTGACTTAAACATAAAGGTCATGAGAATAAAGGAAATGATCATTATTTTAAGAAGCTCCTGATTGTTAACAAATACTTCTTTTAAGTACCACAGGAAATGTAAAGAGGGCAGCACATGGGCAGCACAGAGAACATGAACACCAATGTAAGGATGCTAAAAGTTAACAAATTATCTATGTGTAAATGTTAACTGTATGATGATCAAGATAATAATATTAGATGTGCAGAATTATTGTTGATTACCTGGGTCACAAGCATGTTTTGCAAAAGATAACTGTTTCTTAGTGAGTGCTTCATCATAAATCTGAAGACAAGCAACTCGGCCTTTAAAATAGAAGGGTAGTCCTTCCACACTACCCATCAACACAAATTCACTTTCAGTGGCAAGCTCAATTACACCAATATCGGCTTCATCCTGCAACTTTTCATTAACCCAAAGCCTTGCTTTACCACTGTCATAATCATGTGTAGCAGCAACATGGTTCCATGTGTTTGGAGGCACTTCATCACTTTTCAGAGTTGTAATGGCTCTCTGATTTCTATCACGATTGAAAAACCTTAGCTCAAAAATGTCCCTGGTGAGCCAAAGATTAACTAATAGCTAATAGCTTGTGTATTACTCTGATGAGAAAACGACATGAAATCTGAAGGTGCAAATTACCATAATTAGTATTGATCTGTGTGATGATAACATATTTGACTTTCCAACAGTTTCCAACATATCAGATGGGTGATACAATTGTCTAATTAAGGTTTGGCATTGACTGGACTTGAGAAATAATAGTCTCTGAAGATTTAACTTCTCTTTTTTAAGGTTTATTTAAACAGGAATTTACAATTACACTGAGTATGATGATTCTTACCATTTACCAATGACATTCCAACTACCTTGGACAGTTCTTCCATAGTTGAATTATATTCATTAGTTGGTGGAATTAACCTGATAGTGAGTAATCATATGTTAGTAGTGACCCAACACTGTACTCAAAGGGTATTGCAGCTCTCAGGAATAGCCTACATGTACTTTGCAGTTTTGGAAAATTGACTCTTTATACCAATAATTCTCAGGTTCAAAGGTTCAGCATTGCTTATAAGAAGGCAGCAATTCTTCCTGCACGACTGTTTGTGATAGTATGTGTTTTTTGAATCAATATTTATTTGATGATGTTTTTACCATCTTCATAATTGAAAAATAAACCTTAGCTATATCACTATAAGCCAGAGCCAAAAGAAAGGCAAAGGAAAATTTCTGCCAGTTTGTAATCATCTTTTACATCAGAAAAAACAAAGCTTGCTTTTCAAGTACCTTTGCAAAGTTTCATTTAGGTCTGAAAATCGTCCTTCAGCAATAATTCCAGCTGTTCCCTGTTTTACAGCCTTGAGAGCCAAGGAAAGATTACGGTCCAGTTCAGTGGCTGTTTTCAGGAGACGTCCAACACATTCACCACAATATTGACAGCCCTCTGAAGTTAGGATGTAATTCACAGGACAAATGGTACAGTTCCCTCCTGGCTTACAACACTGACCAGTATTCACATCGCAAAAGCCGAACAAGTTGTCTTCTCCCTTATCACAGGTGCATGCTGAAGTAAAATATTTTAACACATTGTTTGAATAAGAGACATAGACAGACACAGACCTTAACTAAAACTTAAATTACTAGTACAGAGTAGTTATAAAAATGCTCTGAAGCATGGTATATTTTTAGGGAGATAAACTGAACTGGTACTTCCAGCAGTTCTGACCTCCTCATTTTGATAACAATAAGCATGTAAATACACTGAAACATGCAGAAGTCCAAACATTCATAGCTTATGCAATGTAACCCAACATCTCAAGACGAGAAATTGACCCAAAATAAAACTAAAATGAATAGAGACCGAGGTACTTACCACGACAGCCATTCTTTGTGTATTCAAAGTACCCTGCCTTACATCTGTCACACCTCCTTCCCGTCACGCCCTCTGGACATTCACACTGACCTGTTTTCACATCGCATGATGTTGATAGTGATGCTGGTGCACAGTTACAATCTTCACACCCCAAACAGCTGTCAAAGTTCCAGGTATTGGGCTAAAATTTAAGTAGAAAATAGCCAGAATTTTTCTCTTTCTCTAGAGCTGTGAATTACTGATTACACCGGCATACTTCATGGAATTAACTGACTGATTACCTTGCAGCCATCACAGCTTTCCCCAATGACATTGGGTTTACACATGCAAGACCCAGTGGTATGATTGCAAACTGCAGTTACAGTGCCACAATCATTACAAGCACATCTTGCACAGTTCTTTGCAACAACTGCATCACCATAGTAACCATTCAAACAGCGGTCACACTGGTCTCCTGTTGCAGTATTGATACATTTGAGACACTCTCCTGTCCGGGAATCACAACTTCCATTGACGTTGTAATCAATATTACCACTGCAACCACACCTCTTACAATAGTCACTAGGATCAGAAGGGTCACCATAGAAACCATCAGCACACTTGTTGCACCTCTGTCCAACATATCCTTCTTTACAAGTGCAAATGAGGTCATTGACAGAATTCAGGGAACATTCAGTTGCAAAGCTGTTTGACACTATTCCTAGGGGGCATTCACATATATTGCAGTCCAGTGGGGTGCCTGTGGTGGCATCACCATAGAAACCAGGTTCACAGACTTCACAGTTTGGCCCTAAAACATAAACCAGAAAAATTATTTGCTAGTTTAAAGATATTAAAAGGGATTTCTGATTAATAATCAACTTTGGCAATACAGGACACTTGGGTTTCCTAAGACCCTATACTTTGACGTTATACTAAAAAAAAAAAAAAAAAAAAATCCAGTCCAATCATCTCGAACACCATAATTTGGTTTTATCAACTGAGTTGATAATGTAAAGTGGTCATGTGAAGAGTTTAAAAGCTGAGGTTTCCAACATTAGCCCTTCATCAAGGAAAATGATAAAGGCTTAACCTCAAAATTTTAGCTTTAAAACTCTTCTTGGTAGTCATATTACATTATCAGCTCTGTTGATAAAACCAAATTATCTTCTTATACTCCCCCACTGACACAGCACCACAGATTCTTTAGAAACTTAGCCCCTTTATTCAATTATCCTGAACCCTCTTTCCATACCAAAACTCTTTTGATCCCAAATTATGTTAAATGGTGTATATTAGAGATTCAGTGCACTACTCACTATGATCAACCTTACCTGTGGTGTTGTGCAAACAACTGTAACATTCTCCGCTTTCTCCATCACAGTCCTCTGAGTGATCAAAACAGTTGCAGCGTACACAGGAAGTGTTATCTGGAGCTCTAGTATAACCTTTTCCACAAAGCTGCAAATTACAACACAGAGCGATCATTGCAAGACAAATCACTGTGATCACTTTGTTGACATCTAGAATGGTTGCTCCTCAGTTTAAGAAAATGCATTATTTGTAATTTGATTCACATGTAAGGGAAGCTGGTAGTATGAATGATGATAATAAAAAAATTTAACAATACACATTCCCAAGGTGGCTCTTTTTGTCCATTGTTTCCAGGTGGAACTAGAATTTGGAATTTTGTTTTTTGTGGCAGGGGGAAAACCTGAGTACCCAGACAAAAACCATCAAGTAAGGACGAGAACCTATAACAAACTCAACCCACATATGATGCCAGGTCCAGGAATCAAATCTCAGCCACAGTGGTGGGGGGAAGGCCATCTCACTACTGTGCCATCCCATTCCCCCAAGTAATGCAGACATGACACATTTGTAAGAGCACTCTCCCATCTCAGACAAAGCATTGTAGTGAAGATTGAAAATCTGGACCTATTGTTTTCCCCGGTAGAATCAACTACTGGGTTTTGTTCTATTCAATTTAATCCTGTCACTCCTATAGGTGCATTGCATCCTCACAAAAGAAATAATTTCCTATCAATTCAAAATGGTATGTGCAGACAGACAGACTGTATTCAAGTCTTGCTATTATAAAAAAAAAAAAAGGGTGTCTTGTTTTAAGTATATTACTAGCGCAACTTGGCTTAGTGACTTTGTATCTCACCTCACAGGAATCTCCTGTAGCTTTCACTGGACATTCACATTTTTCTACACTCATTGCTCTCATTGCTCCGTCAACAGGCTCATCTACTGCAACATCCATTTCAACATCACTGAGCCTGATGTCTGAAACCACTGTGCTGTATGAGGCCCTCAGCTTCAGCGATTTTATGTCATGAAAAACTGACATGAAGTCATCCCTGCTTACATTGGATCCACTGGTATCCTCCCAAAGATACTATAAGTGTCAAAAGCAATATATTGTTATGGCAACTATAAATTATATACCCTCAGAGGTAGCAAACAGAAAAACTTGAAATGACTTCTGACAACATTTAACCACAAATTGCCATTGGGTGTTCACACTCACCTCCAAAAACTGTGCCTCAATTGCTGATGTCTGTCCTGGAGAAAGTTCCAACTGCTTTTTGAACAAGAGCACTTTGCCATTTTTACCCTACAGCAAGAAGTAAGATTATTGCTTCCAACATTTTAATGGACAGTTTACAAAATTAAGACTTACTGATTGTTAAAATTTCAATACGAATTGTCATAAAAATTAAATTCCCCCTCCCCCCTCAAAAATTGTCAAAATTGTTCTTATTAATGTACACATATGTACAGTCTCAAATAACAAATATAGCATGTTACTATACACACTGCCTTCACTTTCAGCTATGGTTAAATCCATATTACACTGAGTTCTATCCACAATCATTAATAATGGAGTAGATTGTAAGTTAAGCATCAATAAGAATTGACAAATGAGACCTAATAACTTAATGCATAACAAACAGGACACTTGATTCCAGTCAAACTCTCCACACAGTCATTGCATAGTGTTTTGAGTGCAATAAAGACATCTTATCTCCATCCTTGAACTCAGGAAAACTGTAACAAAAACTTGCAACTCTCATAACTCTAAGAAGTGATTACCATGTAACTTCTATAAGTAATATACATACACTATAAAGCAAACAAGTGATAAGAATACCCAAACTTTTCAGGGAGAGGTTTTTAAATCTTGATATAGCACCAAATTCTTGTGACTAATTTACAAGGAAATGTATAGCAATTAGTGGGAAGAATTAGCAATCAGATCTTGGGAGTAATAAGGGTTCAGGGGTCACCAAAAATAGATCAGGATTCCATCCAGAGGGAAGTGACACTGACCAGGAAGTTTTGAGAAGGTGAGCCCTGAACTAATCTCATGTTCTAGCTTGAAAAAGATAAAGTGAGCAAGTACCTCAATCACAATGTCAGGTTTCATTGTCAAGACTGGTGAACTTTCTCCTTGTGGTACTTCATAACTGATTGTGTACATCAGTTTGCCACCATAAGATGAAATCTAAGATACACAACAAATCAGTTGCTTTTCAAATACTTCACTTGATGAACTTAGTTTACAGAGCACATCACTGAATTTCAAACTTTCAATATGTATATATCATACATAACCATGGTTTCATAAATGAAATAGTATATTGTGATATTACAGGAAAATAACTTTGACTATAAGGAACATTCCTTTGTTTGCATCAGAGTAAAACATGGTTGTGTTGTGGATGAAATGCCAAAGATCAGCTCCTTTTCACAAGCAACTAAGATGTTGCAGTCTCATGTACCTTTTGTCCAAGGTATTCCATGGGTGCTATCCAGTAGACTGGTTTGCCTTTTTCATCTCTTTGGCTGCTTACTGAGGCAGAGAGTTTAGTTTCATCAATTTTAACCACAATAGCTGGACTGTTCTCTAACTTCCAATTGTCCATGGTATTAATTTTGGACCTTTAAAGAAAATAAAACTGCATGTCATCCACGCAAGAAAGAAATGTAAAAAGCATCACATTATTAAGTTATAAATATACTGCATGTTAATTCAAAAAGGTTTTTTTCAAGGTACAAATTGAAACAGTATTGTGCTTAAAGGCTTTCTTTATAGTTCTATAGGCATCTGCCAACATTGCTTTGGTAAGTAAACTATGTACATGTATCTGGGAAATAAAGTGGGTCAAGAATAAGTGAGCTTGATTCAGGGTTGAGAAGTCCAGAGGTCCTTGTATAAAACCTGGTTGGGTAATTATGCTGTTTTCTTGAACAAGACTCTTCACCATTGCAGTGCTTCTCCCCACCTGCAAGTTTAACTACTGTAGGTATAGGCAATCAGCCTGTGGAAGGAAATGCTAGGGGTTAGGGGGGAGGGGTAAGGGTTTATGGGTGAGGGGGGAGGGGTAAGGGGTAAGCGCTGAGGGGGAGGGTAGTATCCTGCCATGGACTAGCATTCTATCTGGGAGGAGAGGGGGGTTAGTGACACAAATTGTTACTTTGTGAAAGAAACCCAGATAAGCTGACCACGTGGGCCATTTGGCTCCAGGTGCTGACATGGTTAGATATCAACAATTCTTACCAGTACTTATTGCCACTATCACAAACTTTAGACAGGCCATTACACCAGCACTTAGAGCAGCCATCTGGATTGTTAGCATCTAGATTGAAACGTCCTGCTGCACATTTATCACAGCGTGGTCCAGTGACTCCAGGCTACCAAATAGGGTCAAATCAAAGAGCTTTAATTCATAAAACTTTAGTCTGCAAAGATGACTATGAGGAATAATAATGACATCACTATTGTATTTGATAAAGTGTCTTGAGAAAGCAGTCCACTGAGTAGCCACCTAATGATAGGTTGTTTAACAAATACAGTCCAGAGTTTATTCTGCTCATTTATCATATGGATGACTTTGACAGCCAATTACTTACAGTCTTTAATCAACCCTAGCAATGTTTATTTAAGGTTATAACAGCCAAAAAAATCCCCATCCTCCCACAGATTTACTCCATGAAGTATTATTATTTTTATAGGGAGCACCCTCTAGGGGTATACCTTACTTATCAATTCAACAATCCTAAGAGCTCACCTTACAAAAGCATGTTCCACCATTGCTGTCACATATCCTATTGTCAACTCCTCTGGGATCACAACTTTCACATTTCTGGCACAAAGGATAGTTAAAATATCCAACAGCACACTTTTTACATTTCTTCCCAGTGTGAGATGGTTTACAGTTACACTGCCCTGTGTTAGGATTGCATGCTATATTGTTACCAACCACACCAAACCTCTCACAGCCACAGTCCTCACAACCAAGGATGGGGTCGTAACAGCAGGTTCCTTGCAGGCAGAATTCACAGTTTGGCCCAACGGTGTTTTTTGGACAATCACAGGCCCCAGTGATCTCATTACAGAAAACACAACGGCATCCTTAAATTTCAAAAGAAAGCAGATTTTAATCAGGTAAAAATTAAATTGAAAATTTTAACAGATGAAGCCTCTAACTACAATTCCAAAACAAGAACTACTCAGGCATAGGTCTGGTTTTTACAAAGACTGTCTGGTGAAAGAAGGTTTATTCTTTAGTTTGGAAAACCACCAGCACTGCTTACTCCTGAAATAAGAAAAGTGTCGGTGTACATGTGCTTTTGCCCAGGTCAAAAGGGTTTTCCACAACTGGTATATACATGCAAACAATTTTCAACCAACTTAATTTTTAGGGGAAATTTTACCAAAGAAGAATGCACTCAATTATAAATATAACACTTTCCACTTACTTTTGCATTCAGGGAAGCCATAATACCCTGTCTTACACCTATTGCAGGTTCTCCCAATTACATTCTGACGACAACGGCACTGTCCACCAAATGTTTCACAGTTGTTGTCAACAGATCCTTTAGGATTACAGTCACAAGGAAGACTTCCATTATTGAAGCTTGTTGTGAGCGAAAACACCGAATCTTTACAAAACTTTGGATCTGAGGTTTTTATGAAGAAGTCATCTTTGCTGCATGAATCAAGGAAATCTTGAGACAAGGGGACTGGAGCATCTTCTTGCAGGTCCCCAGTGAATACATTTTGAGGAACAAGCAGAACATAGTCCTACAAGAAAAGAAACATACAAGAGATCATTAATTTTGTTAGCTTGGTTTAACATATGACTTTGCTTGTCTCTAAAATTTCTACTTTAGTCTTAAATTCTAGTTAACAGGAAAATTAGCACAGTCCTTGCTTGTGGCCCATGGAAACATTGCATGAAACAGGGCAACTTTATGGTGATTAACAACAAATTAAATTACCTTCAATTACATCAGGAGTGCTAAGTTTTACTTGTGTTACAAAAATTCAATGATAACTTCACAGGCATACATACAGTTCAAAAACTTACTATCCATGTTGATGAGTTCATTGGAATCTCAAACTCCAGCGCAACAGTTTTTCGTTCAATATCAAAAAATGGTGTACCAGCCAAGTCCTTGATAACTGATCTGCAGCCTGATGCATGAGGGCAGTAATGGAATTTGATGGACCCTTCCACTGCACGGTCGCTGGTGACTTTCACTTGGGACTCAAATGAAGAATGCTTTGGCTGATAATAGTGAACAATGGCTGCATATCTCCCTTCCTTAAGCCCATTACTTGACAGAGAATGGATCTTCAAGAAACCAAATGAAGAAAACAAGTTGATATTATGGTACCAAGAATCACAATAACTAAATTAAATGTGCTTTTCGCAAAAAAAAAAAAAAATTTAATAAGTGGTTACTACTTGAATTTGATCAGCAGAGTGAAATCAGAGACTTACTGAAACCCAGTCCCTCCTTCATATGCATGAGCAATGTTGTGCTTTACAGTTTACTTTGAACTATTCATTACCCACAATGCACCACTATTTGCCCAGCTGGTTTTTGTTTTTTTGACGAACACATTTTTACTGGGAAACTTTTGTACATTATCAGAGTTTTAAGAGAAAACATAAGGTTTGTCACCTCAAAGAAGTTCAGCTCTTGTTTAGCAAAGCCATATTCTGATTCATTTTTCATTAAGCTAGAATTTTAATTTACACATCAATGTCTGTGAACGGAGTAAAAAAGGCTGATGGCCAGTCATGGAAAAATATTAATTTATTTAATAAACCATTCTGTAAACCCCTGCTCATGTCTTACTTTGTTTAAATAACAAGACCTTTGGGTTTTAATCATGAACTTACTTATGGAAGAAAAGTCATTATACTTACCCCTTCACCCAAGTACTGTAGTTTTGCTTTTGGATCCTGTTTGTTTGGAGGCTGTGGTTGATCAGGAACACTGGCATCTGGAACCTCAATTGTAACAGCTCCTTTGGGAATGGGGTATGATGTGGGAATACACACATTGCCTTGAGTTGTACAAAGAATGCTTGGAGCAATGAAATCCAGATCCCACACATCAAGTGGAATGGCTGTAACAGAGTCCTACAACCAACAAACAAGTGTAGTAAAGAGAACTTGAATAAATTTCTGGGACTCTTAAAACCCTAAGAGTGACCAACATCTAATTTCTCCTTAATACTTCTGATTCATCCATAAGAAGTAATAATTCTTAAACAAATTCTCCTTGTCAGTACCAAAAAAATAGTGTACAGAGGAGTATGGAGATTATAGATACTGATGTTACAGTGAAGGATGCTCAAATCATTGCATGAAAAAAAGTTGCAGTTGCAAAGGAGAAATTTAATTAACTCAAATTCCTGAATCAACAACAAAACAATGACTATTGTAAAATATTTTAACAGGATTGGTTTGGAAAACAAATATTAGAGTCTCAGGGCAAAACAACTCAAACATTTTCATTCAATGATATGACCCAATCAAAACCCAGAAGATATATAATAGAACTTACATGTACTATGACTTTCCATCCAAGAAAATAAAAAATAACACATTATTTCCTAAGAAATGTTTTCTTATAATTTGGTTTGTTTGGAAGTTAATGTTTCGGTGAGGTATCCCCTTTTGTTATTGCAACATCCCTGAACAAAAGCACCAACCCCTGAAGTGATTACCATATAACTTCTTGTAATATCCACATATTATCCAGAAAACAAGTAATGATCAGGTAGAAGTTATCTTGATCTAACACCAAATTCTCAAACTAATTTACAATGAAATGTGTAGCAACTGGAGGGGAGAACTGACAATCAGACCTTGGGATTTACAGGTTTAACCACAATTTAATGACCAACATACATACCACAGCAATAGGTGAGGAAGTGTCTCTGGCCAAAAGGGTAACTACTGTCCTCTGCAGTTCAGCAACATCAAACACTTTGACAGCTCCAGTGTTATCCACAGCTACTTGACGGCAGCCAAACCTGTAGTTACATTTCTGAAGGTTGAACTCTCCTCTCTGTGATCCTGCCTGATACCTCAAGTAAACATTTAACTTGATCTTCTTGTCATTAGGATAGTAATACTGCAGAACTAGGACATATTTACCAATATTACGGATGCGAAATTCTGCTGTAACACGGGTCTGTATGAAAGAAAAACAAGAATTACAGTCCATTCATTGACAATAACAGTTCAATTTTACGCCAAGTAAACAAATGCTTTCCCAACATGCTATCACCAAGATACCCCTTTCCCTTCTCTCTCCTCCGACATCTATAAAAATTTGTCAAAATCTATCCTAAATACAATTTGTGGAACAATAAATCAACATCAAAACTCAGTTGTTCAGAAGGCGAATAGTGTTTTCCAATGGATAAATCTCTATCCAAAGGGTACGTGTATTATGCTATCCACCAGATAGAGATTTATCCAGTGGGTAGCACTACCTAACCTTCAAACAACCAGGGTCAGGACATTAAATAATTGATGAAATCTTGGATCAATGACAGTATCTGACCAACTGTAAACCTACCTCTCCCTCAACCCAACTCCAACCTTAACTTGTTTTCAGTTGACTGTTGTTGGCTTAGGGGAGGGGTGGTGACATTGATCTAAAATATCTATTTTATAAAAACATATGTAATATTTAGTAATCTGACCTGTTGATTATCTAGATTAGCCATGGCACTGAAATCCAACTGTTGCAGGACTTTTTCATCTCTAAACAGCTGTGTGGGTCTCACTCCACGACTAGTAACAATATATCCTGTTTCCAATTCTGTTGTGAAAAAGCCTGGTGCTTTTGTGCTCAGGTATGAGAACTGGTTACATAAAGTATTGATACCATTCACTTGGCAAGGTTTGGTGACTTTCTCTTCCAGTTGGTATGCTTCATAGTATACTTGTGGTAAAGCAACAACGTAATCCTGTAATAGACAAAATATAGGGTTTTCAGAGACTTTCTAATTTGGAAATAGATGTATGCCTGTTACTCAGTATAAAATAATAAAATGCAACCCCAAAATAATACCATTTTAACCTTTTAACCCCTAAGAGCAACTGGCTTCTAATTTCTTCTAACAGTATACCTTTGATATCTGATATAAAGGTCATGAGAGTAAAGGAAAGGATCATTATTTTAAGAAACCTTGATTGTCAAACTAATTCTCCTAGCCAGTACCATAGAAAATGTGAAGAGAAAATTTTGGAGAATGTGTGTTTCCAGAAAATATCCATACCCCCACCACGGAGGGAATTTCATATAGGACCGCCCCACCCCTTCGGATTTTCCATTTTGGGGTAGCAGTGGTAGCCCCCCCACCCCTCTGGAATTTCCAAAGAATTTTCTACCACCCCCTATACCCCCTGGAAATATATTTTTTTCTCGTAGCAAACAACAAACAAGAGGGACGTGTGATTTTGTCGCGTGTATATTCGAGAGATGGCGTACACGCGCAGGGTAAACGTCGCTAACTAGCTTAAACTTAATGTTTGCTTTATTTTTAAATACAATACTTATCCTTAAACATTTAACACAGTATTCTCAGTACACGAAAGGAGAAAAAAACTGTACAAGTCGCAACAAAACACTTTTGAACTGTTAAGTTTGTACAATGTACTGAGAAAATTGCGTGCACTTGAAATGGAAACGTTCGAAATCACATTGAGCAACGTAAATTTGTACAAAATTGTGTCATAAATAAGAGAGCAAAAGAGAAAACTGAGTCAGCAGTAAGTTATTTTGAACTCATCTTTCCAAATTCCAGCCTCTAATGTAAAATTTCTTCACACAAGCATTGATTCTTGTTAATAGCGGGTCGATAATTTCGTCCGATTGTGCATAAACAAACCTTGGCTAGTTACCAGTCCCACGCGCATATATACAAAGCCCTGGATCCTAATGTTTCTCAATGTTACTATCAACTGTTTTCTACTACGGTACGACTGTACTTATCATTCATTAAAACATCGCAAGCAAGTAAGCCATAAAGAAATCGTCAAGTCTCCTACACATTATGATGCAACGGAATTAAGCTCAGAGCAGATCAAAATTAATAGATGGCTGGAGTCAATAAGGGGTAGTGAATGGTAAATTTATGCGAAACTTTGCGAGACGGCGAGACCAGCGTTTTTTTTTTTTTGCGAGACCGAGACAGTTATTTGTAAATTTTACGAACGCGAAACGTGTTATGACTGAGGAAAATCCCTAGGTCACCACTCCTGTTGGTTGTAATCTTTGGAGACTGGTAACGAGTAATGGCGGCTCCGTTCGAAAAACAAAGTGATTCTCTTCTTTATTTGATGTTATTTATGTTCCAAAGCGCTACAAGGATAAAAGAAAACTTTCTTTTGCTGCAGAACTGTTAGAAGCATCGTAATTTAACAACTTAAACTTCAGAACGTCCCACTAAAGTAGGTAAAAGGCGCCAATTGACATACGAAGAAAGTCGATCGACTTCCTACCCTCTGGACGAAAATTTCGCCTCTTACCCCCCATCCCCTCTGGAATTTCCTGGGACTTTGACCCCCCCACCCCTCTGGAATTTCCAATTCCCTCCGTGGTGGGGGTATGGATATTTTCTGGAAACACACAATATCAAAATTAAAGTTAAGGTGTTAAACAGTTTTTAACTAGCTCAAATTTCAGAGCCTAAATTAATCAAAAGTTTTCTAGATTGAAATACATTACAAGAAAATGGATGTAATGAATAATACAAGTTATGCAGGCCTACATCACTTCTGTAAGCACAAATATTAATTATTTCCAAGTATTTGTGGAGATTTTTTAATTTATGAGAAATTGTTTCTTATGTCCATAGCTTGAAGAACTGCAAGTATCAGTAAATGATCACTCTCTGCTGATAAATCTTGTCTCATCTCTTTCCTGGTTGTAGGATAACATATTGGAATTGTAGAGAGAAGGTGCATGTTGATAACTTCTGGGAGTGAAAGGATTAAGTGCTGTAATATTGGTTCTAACTACTGGTTATATCACAACTGAATTTTAGCTCTTTTTATATGTGACTCACCAGGAGAACACTTGCTGGTGGAAGAGCCAGAATCAAATCCCATTTCCCTTTGGTCAACATGAACTGAGTGGCCTTTTCTTTCTCTCCAACAGTATGATGAGTGGCAATACTTGCTGAGCCAACCTGCTTGACTGGAAATGTGACCTTGCTGCTTTGTTTGCTTCCTTCACCTCCTTTAGGTGTCAGCATCACCTCACCAGTTACAGGTGAACTTCCATTTGTAATGGAGTAAAATATGATGTGGTAACGAGTTGTCTTTGGAATGTCCAGAGTTACTTTTATTGCTCTCTGCATGAAAGACAGAAAGTATAACATTAATAAAGAGAGAACTCTCACATTTCAACTTAAATAAACCCTTACTACTTATCATCTTTTATTCATCAAATTCTTTTCAGTTTATTAATTCAAATGTGTTTCACCATCACCTTTTTTTAATACAATACAAGGAAAACAATTGAATCATTAAATACCAGATAAATAGAGGGGGCCAGTTTATAAAGAAACTGTGGTGCTGTATCAGTGGGAATATTACAAGATTACTTGGTTTTATACACTGAGTTGATGATGTTAATGGCCACTGTGAAGAGTTTCTAAAGCTGATGTTTCAAGCATCACCCCTTAGTCAGACAACTGTTGAAAGGCTAACACTTGAATCCTCAGCATTTAATAATAGCTCTTACAGTACCTGGATATCAGACATGGTGGCATATCCCCTCCAAGAGAAGCCAGGAAACACACTTTCATCAAAACCAAATCTAGCAGGTCGACCATCATCTGATATTGACACGTCTGGAGAGAGGACATCTTGGTCTGAGGTTGATTTAGTAGGGAGTGCCATTCCATCCTCCATCTCAGCCTTGATTTGTAGCAAAGTTGGATAGTAATGCTGAGACGCTGGCCTGAAAAGCACAAGTCAAATGTAAAACTAACACTTAACACTCTAACATCAGTATGCATATTCTCTACACCATTCTCTATACATTCCCTGTAGTATTAACGAGGAGAATTTGTTTAACAATAATGAATATCTTTAGTTGATGATCATTACCTTTATTCTCATGACCTTAATGTTTGATTCAGGGATGATATTGTTGGAAGAAATGAGATGTTAATCACTCTTAGGGGTTAAAAGGTTGAACACATGTGAGCCATAGTAGTCACTATAGACAAGCTACACATACTGCACAGTGAGACTACAGAAATAGCATGTTAAGCTGACATGTAGACATTAAATGATCATGAATGTTAAGTCCATACCGGCTACAGTCTCTCCCATCAACATTAACTCGACAATTACACTGCCCTGAGCTGACATCACAAAACTGGTCATATGCTCCTCCAACATCACAGTCACAACCTATAACATGTATCCAAAATTAATTCACTACTTACAGCATTAATCTAAATCTCTTTGAAGCTGCAAATTCCCAAAATTTACTTAATTCTAGATACTATTAATAGTGCACTTGTTGACCTGAAAGAGAAAGGTTAGAAGGTTACTGCCGATGAACTGGCAAACCATCCACAAGAGGGAAAGGGAGTGACACCACTTATGCAACAGCAGTTATAGTCTATATTGACACACACCCATATTACCCCAACTTTCATCTAAAAACCCCAGGCTATCATGCAAAAAAGCAATGAGTGTAACCTTGCCTGTATGATTAAAACAACTGTATTACCTGTACAGCCAAACACTTTACGGCCTTCCAGACCATAAAACCCTGGTTTGCATCGAGTGCACTTCCTGCCTGTAACAAAAAGCTTACAAGGACACTGTCCAGTTTCCTTGTCACAAATGCGAAGGCCACCAATCACACCATCCATATTGCACTCACAGTTATCACAGCCTAGAGGATTATTGCTATCAAGGAAGTAGTAGCCATCTTTACACTCTGTGCATGCAAGACCTTGCACGTTATCCTTGCAGTCACATTGACCCTGTGATGACAAGTTCGACAAATTCAATAAACTAAATAAAGGAAAGTAACTCACATGAACTTCAATCCAGGTTTTATGGAAATTCTATTACCATGCGATAAAATGCAAAAACTTAAAACTTATCTTGCATAGGAAATTGCCCTTTTATCCATTAGTGGTTTTTTTTTTTTTTTTGAGGAGGGGGGGGGGCAATGTCGACAAAATTTGAGCTCAAAACTCTGGCAATTTATTCAAAAGAACCTGTTTCATATTTTCAAATGAGTTATTCCATTTCATAACATAAAATAACTCACCTCGTTTGATAAGGAGCAGTCTACTGCCTGTCCATCAGGAAGTGGTTTAATTCCTGCTGGATTGCATTGACAGGCTTGACAGTCAGGAAATCCATAAAACCCACTGCGGCAGCGATTGCAGTTTATACCACGGAAAGATCCTTTACACTGGCACTGTCCTGTGGTTGGCTCACAAAACTCATGAACTGAACCTCGAAGATCACAAGAACATTTGACACATCTTGGGTAGCTGTAGAATCCAACACCGCAACGACTACATTTTGGTCCATCATAGTTGTCTTTGCATGCACACCTTCCCTGCTGGTCACATGCTAATAAAAGTGAGCCTTCTCTTGAACAACCACAGTCTGAAAGACAAAGGGCAGTGACTGAAGCTGAAAGTAACTTGTTTACAAACCAGTGAGCTGCTTCTCAAAAAATTTGCAGGAATTTTTACTTGAGAACAAGGAGACTTGTAACTCCTGTGCTCTAAAAATTAAATTGAAGTTTGAAAATCTATCCAACATGAAAGAAAGGAAGTCAAGAAATTTGGGGAAAGACAAAAGTTGTGAGGACCTTAATTATACTACATAAGCTTTTTAAGCACCAGTCTTGTGTTTAGTGTCTTTGCATCAACAGAGATATGGCTCTAAATACAAGATATAATCACTACTATTATCATCATCACTAGATCAAATGTTGATGTGGGTATTTTTGATGTTGTTGGTGTCATTATTATTTACACCTTAGTGTTACATTGTATAGTTCTTTGGTCACACCAAATTGTGTCTTGATGAGGTTTTTACTTCATATTCCCACAAGTCTGGTTTTAAGTAGATACTTGTACTTAAACTGGATCCATAAATTTAGTTCTTCCATGTTAACTTGCAGTATAAAACAATGCATGTGTTGAAGTTACCTGAACACCTTGGAAAATTGTAGTATCCTTCATTACAAACATCACAGCGAGGTCCTGCATAGTTCTCCATACAAATACAAGCTCCAGTGTTGGGATTACAGATGTCTCTGGCAGTACCCTCAGCATCACAGTCACAAACTAGGGCAAGAAATAATACAGATTTGACAAATGTAAGCATCCATAAGTCCCCAATGAAATGAATATGCTAAATACAGTCTATATTTACTGTTAGGTACATAGAAGAAGTTAATTCCATGGTGGTGTGTCTGTTCTGAATTAGATCAGAGTAGATGCAAAAATGTGGTAAAGTCATCAGAAACACACCTCCTCACTCTAATGAACCACCTTTTTGTCAACACCACATTTGATATCATCTGTAACCTCTATATAGAGAGACACTATCAAATGTAATCTAGATTGTAATCATATGGATTATTGGACTGTTCTACAAGCCAAAACAAAAAGCAATACTGAGGAAGTAAAGTTAAACCTTTTTGCTCCATAAGTGATTAACCTGTAACTTCTTGCTTTAATATCCATACATATACAGCAAACAAGCATTGAGAACACTCAAAGTCATGTGGTAGAAGTTGTGATCTTAATCTATCACCAAACTCTCCTCACTAATTTACAAGAAAATGTGTATCTTGGGGGTTAGAAAGTTAAAATACCCTGGCTAGCAGTTGTTTAATATGTCTTACCTTTGCATTCAGGAAAGCTGTAGAATCCCTTACTGCACTGATTACACTGTCTGGATGTATACATTTGACGACATCTGCACTGTCCATCTTTGACATCACAGTCGCTTGAATGTGACCCTAACCCATCACAGTTGCATCCTGAAACAAAACAACACATAGGAATGATAATATAACAAATTCATAAGCGGATTGTTGAAATTTAACACAGTCAAAAAAAACATTCATTTAAGAGAAGAAAAATCAACAATACTTAGTATTCTGAATCTTCTTAAGAATGTCTTTCCAGTAAGTTTGTAAAACATTCAATGAAAGAGGTCACACAGAATCTGTGTACCATGCTGCAGTAACAAGAGTGGTGGAAGTTTTTTTGAAAATATTTACACATGCTATTTCAAATAAAGTAACACATTATGTGGTAACACTGTGATAACTGGGTAAAGATTAGATAATTCTCCAGAACTCCCCAGCTAAAGTTTGTTCACCTGAGCTACTGTTTACGCAGACATGGAGAATATTCTTCAGCCAATTGCATAAGAAAAACTATGTATTAATCAATCAAGAAATTCAAAATGTGGCCTTGCAATTAACCTCTCTTCTTAATATGAGTACTCACGGCTGCAGTTTGGGAAGCCATAATAGCCTTGAGCACACTGATCACATTTAGCTCCTGTGTAGTTTGGTTTACATGGACACTGATCACCTGTTGGGCCACACACACGTCCACTTGTACCCAATGGATGGCAGTCACAAGCTGATGATAAATAACAATATTTCTGACATGGAACTTTTATCTTTATTCCAACTAAGTTATCAATAAGAACTGAAAAACAAATGAGTAAGTCCTGAACCAATATCTACCATGCCATAATATTTAACATGGGATTTTTGATGGTGAAAGACAGCCTCACTTGTTACCGCAAGTCAAACCTCAATTTTAGCAGGGCTAAAACACAGTGTAAGCATTTTGTAAAATTAATCCTTGACTTCTAAAGTCCTTCATAAACAAAGCACAAACCAAAATTTAACTCACGTTTGCAATTGGGGAATCCATAAAATCCCTCATTACACTGAGTACAATTAGGTCCACTGTAGTTATCAAGACACTGGCACCGCCCATCACCATCAAAACATTGACCAGTGGAAAACCTTCTGTCGCATGTACAAGCTGTAATGTACAAAAAAATGTGCAGTTAATGCCACTATCTGAAAAACTGATAGTTTGAGTGTCAGTTATGATATACAGGTAAGATGGAATCCTGTGCTCTGATTAGTCAAGAATTGCGTCAAATCTGGCTACAATCACCCAGTATGTGACGTCACTGTGTGATCTACATGCCAAGCTCTGCATCATCGGTCTTTCTTGCATGACAAGTTGGAAGTGAAAAAAAAAAAAACTATAAGTTAAGGCTATGATCTAATTAAAGGTGGGTATTCTGGTAGCATTTTATAGCACACCAGTCTTATAATAGTTTACAGCCATACCTTTACAAGCATCACGATCTGTCCTAGCCTTATCTGCTGGTCGATAGTATCCTGCTTTACATTGTTCACAGTTAATTCCAGCCGTGTTATCCTGACAGTTGATGCACACTCCTCCACCCTCATAGTTCCCATTCATATCCAAACTTCCCTTTTGCTGATCTATTTCCTCACTATAATAACAGTCAGATGCATGGTTGTGGCAGTTACAGGCTAGGAAAGTAAAACAAATAAACTTGATAAAAATAAGAACACGTCACCATAATACTAGTCTGAACACCACACCCTGAGCTTTTTCACGAACTCAACAAAAATATACACTGTACATACCCATCAGGCAAAAATTAGGGATTAAAAAATAGGCACAGTTTATACACAGCCTGAACACCACATAGTTCAACTTAAAATCTATCAAATGGGTGAGTGGCTAATTGGAAAAGGTTGGTAATGATAGAAAACATGATTTACAAAACACTGCCAAGACACTGAACTCAGAGAAACCAGCAACAAATCCAGTGAGTAGCAACCCTTGCGAACTGAATTCCCAGTTTTCTGGGAATTCCTAGGAATTCTCAAAAATTCCCAATTATGCAAATGACCCTTGCAAACCGAATTCCCAGTTTTCTGGGAATTTCTGGGAATTCCTAGGTATTCTTAAAAATTCCTAGGAATTCTTAGGAATTCCTAGGAATTCTCAAAAATTCCCAACTATGCAAATTAACTCTGATTTAAAAAGCTTGGAATTACTGGGAATTTCTGGGAAAGGAAGACTCCAGTTTTGTGAGGACTTGGAATCCCTAGGAATTCCTAGGAATTCTCAGCTTTTCAAACTACCTATAATTTAAGAAGTGTGGAACTCTTGGGAATTTCTGGGAATTGAATTTGAGGCAATTTTAATACCCTGAGGTCCACATAAATTCTAAGAAATTCTCAATACCTTGAATGTGAAGGTTTTAAGAAAAAGAGTAATTTCAGAGGCTTAAAACTTTGGCTCAATAAAAGGTATGCTATACAAAACTTACCAAGAGATATACATACATGTACATGTTTATAACTTAAAGATCATGAAATTTATTACTCAAACTAAGTTTTAGTAAATCTTGACATTAATATGGATTTTCTCATGAACCAGCTGTCTGTTATGTTAAATGGAAATTGCCAACTTCCACAATAATTAACAATAATTACATTGTTATCTTACTTCCCTAACCTACATTACTGGTTGCCTTTGTTAGAAAACCTTGGAACAGTCAAGCTCAGTTGCCTCAAACGCTGTCAGAGACTTTTTGTTGACAATACTTTTAGTAGAAATTTCATGCCTTAGACAAACAAATTCAACACCTAATTAATCTTTCTTTTTTCATGATTGTTGTTGCTGCTTTTTTTTTTTTCAGTTTTTTGCTCTATTTTCATGACTAATTGCTGTAATTTGTTTTGCTATTTTTATTCTTACAAAACATTTTTGTAAGAAAAGGGGAACATTGACTACCTCTGTCTTGTCTGCATGCCAAATGTTTGCAAAGTGTGTGGATGATCCACAAGTATTGGAACTCTTACAAAAATGTTTTGTATATGTTCCAATACTTGTGGATCATCCACACACTTTGCAAACATTTGGCATGCAGACAAGACAGAGGTAGTCAATGTTCCCTTAGAGGAAAAACACCTTTTATATGACGTCTTCAATTTAATTTATTTGAAACTCTGATCTGAAAATATTTGTCAACAAGACTTGTTAGTAGTGAGAAGTACCAACCAAGTTTCCTTTCATAACTTAATTTCTTAAATGTCCCAATCACTGGATCTCCCAAAAAAAAATTACATCTTTTTATTTTTGGTGCAAATTACAAGTCCTTCTTTATATAAAAATGAAAAGTGATAGTCACACTTCAATAATAACAGTTCTTAAGTTTACTTGTTGTTCTTCTCTGTCTGTCAGCTATCAACAAGATTGTTTTACACTTTCACACTTTTCACTTCGGGCAGTGCATAACTATTTGTGGACCAGAGTTCCAACGCACCTCTGTAATCGCATATAGCTACTCCTGTCTCTTGTACAAATGTTTCTCCTTTGTAAGACGCACTCTACTCTGTTGTCAATACTGCTTTAAGTTCATTGGAAACGACTGACTGAGGAATCGAGACGGCGGTGTTGGAACGTGTTGCTGAACGCTTGCTACAGTCAAGCTTTGTAGATTTAGGTACTGGTACACTGGGATCATCTACGTATCTCTTATACTTCCGAATGTGGTATCCTTCTTTTATAAGTATGAGGGTAAAAGACGATTTGTAGTCGCATTCAAAACTGTGATTGGCTTGTGTTATTTCTCACCTTGGCCATTAACACAACTCAAGTGAGTTTCGAGTCCTTGTTTCCTCGACAACTTTCGGCCACAAATCGTGCATTTGTAATACGATCGATTCTTTTCGATTATTTCTACATAGAGTGAGCTCACATCTTTATTTGTATCACCAAGCTATCCATCTTCTAGAAGCAAAGAACCGGTCGGAGAAGTCAGAATAAAGTTGGGCGCTTCTCTTAACACTGCAATCGGCAAGCCAGCGGATTCACTTTGCTAGCCAATGACAAGTCCTAAAAGATCCACGTGATCATGCCCGTGATCGGAAACAAAGAAGACTCCATTTGGCGCTCATCTTTGAATGTACTTTGGATCGGTTGATCGCTTTTCTCAACTGTTTTGCTTAATATAACATTTCTAAAGATAGCTTTTATTGTGGTTCAATGGGAAAACGAGAATAGCGTGAGTGTTGTAAAAGAAAAGAAAGTCGTTGGCGCCGTGGAGTTAAAAGAAGGGACAACAGTTGACATATTGACTGGTACAAACAAGGGTCGAGTGGCCATCTGTAAAGCTACGATTTTGAAAGTTTGTGGTGAGTAAAAATTGCGATATTCGTTACGTGATCAAAATCTTATAAAAGAATAGATGTAGCGGGTTGAATTAAGCTTACGTAACGCTCGGCGCAACTGAAACTAGAATAATTCTGAGAATCGAATCGGTCACTTGCATGCCGCAGTTTCTTAAGCTTATGCTTTACAATGAAATAAACCTATCAGTAAGGTTTCAAGATTCCTCTAGTCACGTTTGGGAACATTCAAGATTCATAATAGGAACTGATATTAAACAAACCTTAGTACATAAAGAAGCCCTCCTTGGTAAAAACAAAATAATGTATTCAGCCCTTTTTTAGTAAAATCCATGAGAGAGATGTACTAACTCCAATATAAAAGTCACTCAATATAACAGAGATTTCTCAATTTGAGAATCCGATGAATGCCCTTTTCCTCATAGCCATCTTAAAAGCCTGGTCTGAGCTTTAAATATACATATTTTAATATATTATTTTTTTTCAAATTCAGATATCAAGGAATCCAGGTACAAAATATCCAAGGTTCTTGTTGACAACCTCATTCAAGGCCAACTCATTGTGAGCCCAGGAAAAAAATACAAACAGTACAAACAGCAGCTAAGTTTGCAGTTTAGGATAACTTCATTCTAATTTATTGTTACAGTTACAACAAGATTTTAATCAAAAAATCAATTTTATTTGTCTGTAATTAGCCCCTTCACTCCCAAGAGTGCTTGGTTTTCAAATATAACTTAAGATATTGTATTTTATGGAAAAGAATCAACAGATTTTATTCACAATTTGTGCCAAACCAAATTTAATGATTGATTAGAACTATTTTATATGAATAGCTGTAATTGAGGATTAATCCGTATGAAGTTTTCAAGAAAAGAAAAATAAATCAAATTCCATCCTAATATTACCACACATTGATGTTATTTAATCAAAAATATTTTACATGTAAGCCTTAATTAAGCTTCTAAATAAATTTCATTGAATACTTGAATTTTAGCTGGGTTTTTTTTATTTAAAGTATTTATTTTATATCATTAGCCTCAAATTTTTGCTTAAAATTCCCAGTAATTCTTAAACATTCCCAAAAATTCCCAGAAATTCCCAGAAATTCCTAGAAATTTTTTAGATTTACAGCTTTTCAGGGAAAGTCATTGGTTCTCTGAGTTGGAATTCCTAGGAATTCCTAGGAATTCCAAGTCCTGTTGGCTATAAACTTGGAATTTCTGGGAATTTCTGGGAATTTCTGGGAATTTCTGGGAATTTCTGGGAATTTCTGGGAATTTCTAGGAATTTCTAGGTTTTTAGAACCAGAGTTGTTATGGTTGGGAATTCCTAGGAATTCCTAGGAATTCCCAGTCCGAATTTACCGTGAAAATTCACACCTTTATTCCTAGGAATTCCTAGGAATTCCTAGGAATTCCTAGGAATTCCTAGGAATAAATTCCTAGGAATTCCTAGGAAAATCCTAGGAATTCCTAGGAATTCCAAAAGCCATTTCGCAAGGGAAGGTTGAAGACTTGAATCTGGGACTGCCAGGTTACAAGCCAAGGGCCCTTAGCCACATTACCTGAGTATGAACTAAACACATAAAACTCTTTAATCACCTTCACACTCATTGCTACTTTCTGCAGTTCCAGGTCTCCATTTTTTCTGCACAAATCCTACACAGCATTCTTCACATTTGATGCCACATGTCTGGTGTTTACATTTGCATCTGAACTGTGAGTCCTCTGCAGTTTGAATACATTCATCAGCATGGCCATTACACATACAAATTCCCCCAACTGAAATATCCTTTATTGAGTAGAAATACTGCAAACAAAACAAATGAACTTAAGGTGAATATCAATTAGGTGATAACTACTTCATCCAATATCAAATTCTCCAAACCAACACAATAAGGAATGTATAGCAGGCAGTAAGGAGAATTACATCTGATTTTCTGGGATTTAAGAAGTTAAGATGATTTCAAAGTGTATGTATCCAAATTTTTCTTCTTTCACTGAAGTACTTAATGAATAAGAACTCATTGATAAAATTTACAAAACCTATCTTTTGAGGGAATATTAATTAAAATAGAAAGATAGTGAATTTGAATACACGAGACAGCATTACTACAAACCCTTCTAGTAACCGATGGATCTTTCCTTGCCAGTGGTAACAGATCAGCTAACAAAGTCTTCACTTTTAACAGCCTGAGTCTTATGTGAGTAGCACGAGTCCACTCCTGTAATAAAATGTTTCACTGTTTTAGATGTAAATAAAGAAAGGAATAATTCCTTATTAGTTTCCATGCTTATTGATGCCCAGCAAGGGAAAAATGTTTATTTACATCTTAAGCTTGGCTGATTCCACTCCTAATGCCTGGAATGCATTATCAATAGTTAAGGTCTTTTAAAATTGTTTTTTTACTACTTCCTTATATTTCCAAAGATCTCTCAGCAGATTCCTAAAAGAAACAAGCAACAATTTTGTATACTAGGGAAAACAATAACATGACATTTCAATAAAAAGCCATTCACATACTAAGTTGCATTCTTTACATGTTCAGTTTGTTAACATGAGTAGAAGAACTTAGCAAATCATTATTAAGTTATCATGAAATTGCCCCAAAATGAATTAAACAGAATATTGCAAATCCTGTTGATTGATACTGACCAATTTTGCTTGCCAAATGGAGACAACATTTACCTGTAATGCCTGACTGTAAGAAAAGTTTGCTGCTCCTGGCCTTCCATTAATTAATGAAATATGGATCTGAAATGTGAAGAGATTTGCATGAATTTAACTAAGGTGAGAAGCTATACCAGATTATTTTTGCAAATTACATAGCAACAAAATTCTAGTGTTTCAAACTTATAATAATTATAATTTTTCAAAGATAGCTAAATTGTTATTTTGGTGTGCTTGTGTGTCTTATTACAGAGGTTTGATTACATTTAAGGAAACATCTTGATTTTCCTGATAACACATACAGCTAAATAAATCTGTGGTTTTGGAGAAAAAAGATAGTCATTTCTATCCATTACAGCTAATCAGACAATTAAAAAATCTCATGACACTCACCTCCCCATTTTCAAAAGGTGGAACCTGAGAGTAGCTTGTTGTACAAGTGACCGTGGTATCATCTTTAAATGACTGCAACAGTGCTGAGCTTCCAAAGTACGACAGACAATCACTGTTAGTAGTAGCAAAGTACTGCCATGGGGTGAATGTTCTTCCACCATCAACAGATTTCTCTAAGGCCCATGTACCTGGGCGTGGAGCATTGCCAGCTTTTACTATAACATAGGCTACTTGGTATTCCTACATGAGAAAACAGGTTAAGCTTAATATACAATCTTAGTTGAACCGTTAAAAAATACTTATTTTGCCATCTACAACCCTATCAAAGACTCCTTCCTCATCAAAACTTTGATTATTCATCATTTTGCTTAGATTTCTCAAATCTCTGGAGTTGTTACTACAGAAAGAAGTCTATATCATAGCAGATAAATGTCAAATGACAACTTGGTTTTCCAAGACGCATCTTCAAGGTGTGTTACACAAATGATACAGAAAAGAGGCACCTTGTCAAATTAATATTAAAATCCCAACAGGAAAGCTTTAAGAAACCTCCCAAAGAGAGTAGACACTGGAAAACCAAACGTGCATTCCTGGCAGTCTCAACATTCCTGTCTTTAGGCTCAAATAGGGGAAAATTCCCATTTTATTTTACCCAATTGTTCAATCCAAAGGTAGAATATCTCAAATAAGACAAATTACGGTTTTTAAATGCCCGAAACCTAATGAAAGAACTCAAATGTTAGGATTTGTTGGTTACTTTTTTACATCCTTCGTTTTTCTGGACCTTGATCGATGCAAGTTGAACATAAGGTTTTCAATTAAAATCTTAAATTTCCTCGAGAGATGCGTACAAGAAATAAAAAAGACGCAGCGTGATTTATGATTTACAATGTATGGGAATTGAAGTGTGAATAAGTACAGAATATTACATGATGCATACTCAATTTGTCTCACACATAAGTGAGATTTCTGTACGCTCGGTTTCTTGATTCCTCGGTGCGAAAAATGTTCCCCTCACACGTGTCACAATGGACTGAAATTTCAGCTGGTTTGCTGAACGAACTTTCCAAACCACCGTAAAGCTTCTTCTTACACTAGTTAGACTCATAATTTTCAATACTAACAACAAATCACAGTGTGCTCGATAGTGGCGAAACCCCTTGACTGATCTCTCCGAACAATCACATTTCAGTACAGCGATAGGCATTTGACGAAACAGCAACACCAAGGACAAAGAAACTACGCGTGAATCATGTATACGGAGAAATACTACCTGTCCTAGATCAATCGTGATGTTTACTTTTTGGTACTGTAGGCCGCGGGACAGCGGAGGAGATTGCCACCATCTCTCCGTTCCATCGATGGCATATTTGATCGAGTGATCCTTGGTAAACGTATCTGGTTCGCAGTGATCGCAGGACAACCCTAGAATGCCCAGCTTCCCGGGTACAGTGGCCAGTTTGCAGAAGAGTTCTGGCTCGCTGACATCTTCCCCACATGTTGCAGTTGCTTCGATTTTCTTCCCTTGAGCGATATTTATCGGTTGAGGTCTCAATCCTTGTCCATCACTGGACTTCGGAGAGAAAAAGAAAACTAAAAGCGCATGAAAAAGGGCAATAGCGAGCTTGTTCATTTTGCAATCGGCCGTCAATCACAGAACAACCTTCGCAAAATTAAACTCGCGACAGTATGAAGTGATATACAGTGGCCCTTTATGTAGCGGAAACTCAGGGCTCATATTACCCTGAGCTGGGTGTGGGGTGTGAAGAATTCCCGGATTTCCCGCCATCTCTGCGAACAAATCTTATTGGCTACCTCTGCCCCTCGCGGTTTTCCCGAAAAATAAACAGAGTCTGCTAATTATTTAAAATTCCTTCTGCTGAGTTTTTTTTTTTTTTCATATACCTAACTAGACGTTTATCTAGCCCTTCCTAGATAGAAGATCTTAAGATTTTTGGCTGCTGTTCTTCGTTCGATCTTAGTGCGAATAAAGGATGCATTCTCCGGTTTTTATTCTCAAGTCTTTTAAACCTTTTTGCAAACAAATGTTTTAGAATACTCCCATAAATCGTAAATGGTTTCCTTTCGTGGAGACTTGCAAGTCGTTTTGTACGAAATGTTTTCCGTTACTGGTGCTGAAAAAGAGCTTTTTATCAACCACCCGACCCACCGTATGTAGCAATCGAATCAAATTAACTTGAATTGGGTTCGAACTCGATTCGAAAGCAAGCGAACTCAGAAAGTATGTTTGGTTTCCAACAGGGCGTGCGATGTTTGGGGTTAAAGTGGCTTCACGTTGGTGAAATGAGTTTTTCCAACCAACCCCGCAATCGCCGAACAATCAAAGAACTAAAGTACTTGATGTTATTTGTTTCCTTCGCGGAGTCTTAAAGCTTATTATGTAAGGAAGGTCTGTTTAGAATTTCGGGTAGAAGCATTTCAAGCAACAAAAGAAACATACACACTTTTAATTAATTGGTCTCAATCAGACTGGAACTTTCTTCTGATGAAAAACACTAAATAGATATTTGCATATTGATATAATTGGGAAAGAATTATTCAATTGGATGAAGCCGAGTACTTGGGTGAAACTAGCGATTTTTTTAAGTGTTTCATAACTGATCAGCTCTCTCAAAGGAGGAACAGCTTTTTTTAACCTAGGCACACAGTTATTGTTACGGTTAATCTTTTATCATCTTACTGCAGATACAAAAAAACGGTGCTCCATTTTCGTACCAAATGGACTTTGGTTTATGGTTGATAGAGCCGGAGTCAAAATTCGGCGACGTGCCTCCAAGTTAAAATTTTCCTCAGTCCGTTCAAAGGGCCATGCCAGTTTCAGATCTGAGTGCTCACCAGTGAATTAAATTTGTCAAATTCATGAACTCTTCCATCTTTTAGGACCAAAATCATCTGACAGTCTTTTAAAGTGTTCAAACGGTGAGCTATAGTGATAACAGTTGCGTCCTTCAGCTTTTCCCGTACAATGTCCCAAATCGTCTGCTCTGTGGCGGGGTCGACATGCGCAGTTGGCTCGTCCAATACAATAATCTTACTTCGCTGCAGCAGCACACGAGCCAAGCAAATCAACTGCCGCTCTCCTACACTGACATTAGCACCGTGTTCAAGCAATTCGTGATTAAGCTTCGCCTCAAGATTCTCTGCAAAATCTTTTAGCTGCACGTCTTCTAAGGCCTGCCATAAGTCAGGATCTTCAAACTCCTCTAAAATGTCTAGATTTTTTCTCAGTGTTCCACTAAAAAGCACAGGAGTTTGACCAAGGACCGAAATACTTCGTCGGGATTGTCGGAGGTTTATATCTTTTATCGAAATCTCGTCAATAATTATCTCTCCGTCAGCATCAGGCATGCGCATAAGAGCTGCCACTAACGATGATTTCCCAGCTCCCGTACGGCCAGCAACTCCAATCTTTGCTCCTCCTTTGATATTAAGATTTATTTCCTTCAGCACTTGAGGTCCTCCCGGATAATACGTCAATGATACATTTCTGAATGCAATACGTCCTTCACTTGGCCAATCTTTAGGGGGGTGTCGTTCTACTTTGTACCCAGGCTCACAGTTAAGTTTAGTATACGTCAGAACTCTTTCAACTGACGTCATGTAATTCTCCACTTCAGCGGCTTTTCTAACAGCATATTGAGTGATTACCATAACTTGGATGACGTAAACAAGTGAAAGGCCAGCGAAAGCTGAAAAGATATTTGGAGTGTCATTTTAAAAATTCTGAACCAAGTAAATGACCAATTAGGCAAAATTGATTTCACCATTAAGTTCCTATTATTGTTATTTCTGCTGTTGTTGTAAGTTTTAAGATGCTCAGCCTTACTGCCGCTACCTTCTGACTGCCTTCTCAGTTTCTTTTTAAAGGACTATTAAGAGAGTGACCAATATCTGATTTCTCCTTACAATATCATCCCTGAATCAAGGAAATGATCACCAACTGAAGAGGCTCTTGACTGTGAAAAAAAATCTCCTGGCCAGTTCCTAAGGAAATGTACAGAGAACAGTATAGAGAATATGCATACTTATGTTGGGGTGTGCAGAGTCTGTCTTGTTTTGTTTTTTTTTTTTTTGTTACTTTTTTTCTTTTTTCTTCCTTCCTTTTTTTCTATAGTCAGCACCGGAGGGAAACTAACTATTTACTGTGACATACGTCAAGTAGTGTGCACCGTACGAAATGCTCCATTAAACAACAGGTTTTGTAGTCCATTGCCACTGTCTCACTAACACTATGCTGTAACCAAACTCGCGACTATGCATATTCTCAGATAGAAAGTGTAACAACAGGGTCATTGTAGAGCTCACCGGCATTTTGAGAGACCAGTACTGCGGCCAGAGCAACTGCACCAACTAACAGGGAAGCGAGACAATCCAAACGGACTCCTAACCATCTACCACTGGCCATCACCAAAATGTACGACTGATTATGAACATCTTGATATCTGCCGGGATTAAACGTTCACAAGGAAGAAATTTAGCTTGATAATGATAACAATTTTATCTGGTGGCTGTACTCTGAAGTCGAACCAGGGCGTATAAACCTAACGGGGCAAGTTTCTAAATAAACTGTAGTGCCACGTTAGTGGGGGAGTATAACAGGGTAATTAAGCATTATCAACTGAGTTGATAGCGTAAATTGACCATCGTAAAGAGTTCAAAAGCTGACGTTTCGAGCGTTAGCCCTTCATCAGGCGTTAGCCTTTCGCTCTGACGAAGGGCTAACGTTCGAAACGTCAACTTTTAAACTCTTTACGGAGGCCAATTTACGTATAAACTTAAGATCGGTCTTTGGCCTGACAACATAATGTAGCCTATAAACATACCAAGGAAACAATAATCAAAGTGCTCTGTGAGCAAACTCGTGAATTGACACATGATTTTTTAGATTATGTTTAATGTTATCTGGTTTAGGGAATTTTGTGGTTGATTGTCATATCTAGAGTACGAGCAGTAGTTCAGTGTTCGCTAATGTAGCAAAGAAACAAAGTAACGTTGGGATAAGAAGGCATTACAATTGAAATGATCATGCTATTACATTTGACAAGGTGGATGATGTCATGTGTTTTAAACGTCTATCATTTTTGTTTCTGGTTCAAAAGAAAAGGTTGGAAGTAAATGTGGGTGAAAAGTGAAATTTACTGTCTTTCGTTGTAAATATTAGAAAATCAAGGCAATACTGTCTTAATGAAAACATCAACGATTCCCTCTTTATCAAATGAGACAAACGGGAACGAGTTTTGAGTGATATAACTAAGCCAAGCCTGCCACCGTCATTTTGGATCTCCGCCTGGGTAGATTTAGGTCACGTGCTAGGCAACGTATGATCAATAACAAGATAGAATTTCATTTCAGGCCTATTTATCAATTTTGTGGTGTATAACTTTCGCATTTTAGTACGTTGTTTGTATGTTGAATCTTCAAATTGTCTTGAAACTTAAAAGAAAATTGTTCTTTAAAAATTCACTGAAAATCGGTAGCTAAAATTGTTTGTTTAGGTGTTATCTGATTTTCGTGTTAACTTGTTATTTCGTCATTCGCCGGCATCTTCTGTTGCTTCTCACAGGAAAAACACACGCGACGAAATGTAATGATCAATTTTGTCCTCAATCTCACGCTATAACAGAAAAAGCTTTTGAACATCTGTAAACTCCGAGCGCTTCGCAGTAAGTGATATTTTCAATGAATCTTCGGATTGTTTTCAAGTTCAAGGACTGTAAATTACAATTTTATGAAAAACGAAGGTTGTTCTGTTATTTCAGTGTGAATCCTTGCATGCCTGCCAGTCGCTGGCGCCGCTTGTTGAAACTAAAACGAAAAAAAAAAAAATCTTTTAAGATTATCATTGGCTTCTTTTACACCCCACCACTATTCTTAGCAACAAAGGTCGCCATTTCGTCTGTTTATTGCTCGCCAAAAACTATAAAATGCACTCAAAAGTCTAAAATCTAAAAAAAGTTTACAGGAATCGACCAATCGAGCGAGCGAGCGAGCGAATGGCATTCCCCACATCGTATCTATAACTCGCTCTTGCGCATGCGCGCAATTCACGAGTTAAAAAGGGAAAATTGTTTCCTAGAACTTCCCGCATTGTGTAATTCACCCCACTTTCCCCAGGTCATTTCGATAATCATATAGTTTACCTGGGTCCACCTCTCTGGTCCAGATAAAGGTTCGGGCCACAAATCTGCGTAAATTGTGTAGTCTTGTGTAAATTGGAATATTTGTTCCATTTGACATATTTCATCGTGGATAATGAATCCCCAAACTATTTGTACCCCAGTCATAAGAATTTTTTCTGAACGTGTTTCTGAGTGTTAAATTTGCACTTTTAGAAGTGTATTTTAATGACAGTTAAGTTATGAAATTATATCGATGAATTGTTTGGTGTTTTGTTTGTATGCGTGTATGAGTAAGTGAGTGGTGTTTGTTAGTATGGTTGTTTGATTTGTATTTGTGGTTTGTTTTTCAATTTTTGTAAGACAGCATACACTTATCAAAATCACGCTTTAAAGAGCTCCTCTGCCCTCCCTGAAAACCATGTGATCCCCCCAAAAAAATCCTCCCCCTCCCCCCACCACGCGATAAGTGTCAGTGTCACTGATCTACCTGTAAAATGTCTCCACAAAATCTGCCTGCCTTCCTCTGGTGCGAATCGTGTCCAGTCCTACCAGAGTCTCCGAAAAATGAGAGAACACTGGGCTTCGGGATATCGACTCTAACCTTTTCAGCTCTCTGGCAGTCTTCAAGTAATACTTGGAAATACACACTACCATCATCGTCAGTGGAAAGGCAAGAAAGAAAAGCCAAGGATTTGTGGTAATCGATATCAGAATTAAGATGGATATCGACAAGAGATTCTGCACTGCTTTCAAGAATGTTTTGGGTAGCAGCTCATCCACGCAGCCGATATCACTAGCAAAGCGATTTAGGATTCTTCCCACGGGATTTGAATCAAAGAACAGAACAGGTGCTTGTAATATAGCTAAAAGCATTTTATCGTGCAGACGTTCAGCGCACCTCAGACAAATCAGGAGGAAACCATAAGCTCGAACAAGGGTAAATATAAGACACACGCTCACAAGACAGGCGTAAATAGAAAGATAAGTCTTGTTTTTCTGATCCTCTTGGTTTTGTTCTGTTAAAAACCAGAGCCAAAAGTCCGGAGCAACTATGGCGGCTGAAAAAAAAAAACAAACAAACAAAGATGCGCGGTTGAATTAGAATTTTTCTTTTCTCGTAAGTAAAGCTTTACCTAGGAACAGAGAGTACTGCAAGGTAAATTGTAATACAATATTCAACAAAGAAGAAAAAGGAAATGAAAAAAAGGTTACTTTTTTAACATCTAATGTTTTGGATCTAACTCTGAGCAAATGCTCAGTCTAGGTGCTAGTTTACCTTCAGAGATGAGAAATAAAACGCCCATTCCAATTATTGTTAAGGGATGCACTCCACTTGTGAAGTAGTCCCAATAAAGCTTAGATGTTACCACTCCGATTGTGCGATCCTCCGGTGCTATCTCCAAACTCTTGCCCGCATTGGGCAGGGGAAGTATTTCCTGACATTTATCAATATCATCGTGTTTCTCCTTGGTCTCCAACCCAACCGTCTCATATGGCTCAGTGTTGTTCTTCATAGATGCTTTAAAATGAGAGTCAACGATTGAGCTAATTATGCCTTGCTCTTGTAGCTCAGTGAATCGTCCCTTCTCCAGCACACGGCCCTTGTTCAACACAATCACTTGGCCGGCGTTTTCCATGTGCTGTTGATGGTGTGAGGATAAAAGAACAACTTTGTTACCCAGTAGATCTTTCATGCACTTTTCAAAGATATGTTGACCAACTTTGAAATCGACAGCACTCAGTGGATCATCCAATAAATAGAGATCTCCGTCAGCATAAACTGCGCGCGCTAAACTGATTCTCGCTTGTTGTCCTCCGCTCAGAACTTCACCGCGTTCTCCCACAATCGTTAGGTCGCCATCAGGAAACCGCTGGATGTCTTCCTTCAGAGCACAAGCCTCGACTATTCTTTCGTACTTGAATTCTTCGTAAGGCTGACCAAACAAAATGTTTTCTCTTATCGTTCCCGAGAACACCCAAGCAGACTGAGGCAAATAAATGACAGAACCCTGGTATTTAATTGTTCCACTTGCGTAAGGTATTTCACCAGCAATCGCCGAGAGCAGAGTAGATTTTCCACTTCCTACTGGTCCGGTGATAACTGTTAAACTCTGTGGAGGTACGACTATGTCGATATCTTGGAGAATGAACTCGTCTTCACGAAGGTATTGCTTGCACGTCAAATTCGAAACACATACAGTGGTAGGTATTGGGTCTTTTTCGTGATACGCAAAGTAGGAACTGTCTCGGCTCATATTTTCAGCTTGGCTATCAGAGAAACAGATATTTGGTTTAGTTAAGCCACTTTCTGTTTGAAGTCTGTCTTCTTTACATTCATCACCAAATGAGGTCTCTGACATATCATCCAAAAGAAGAAATTCTTCGATTCTTCCAAGCGAAACGAATGCATCATATGTTCCCATAAAGCCAACGGGCAAGTCATAGAAGCAGCTATTTTTAAGTATTCGCATAAAGCAAAGGAGCATAAAAACATCAGGAGGCTTGAGGGTTTGTCCCGTTAACACCATGACGATTACTGAAACAAGAGTAGCCATTGGAACCACAGAGTAAATCAAAGCATCAATGGTTGAATTAATGGCTGTCTTCTTCGAAATGACGCTGATTTCATGCCTGAAAAAAAAATTTTATCCCATGTTATATGCGAATGCTCAGTGGGATGTCATACCTAAAAATACGTAAAAATCACAAATCAGAAGGGCTCACAAAATATGTGGCTAATAAATTTTCAAATCTAGTGCAATCTCGCCTCAAACGATAGAAAAATATTTATGAAAAGTTTAATAATAAAAGTTGTTACATGAACTATTTATTGACGTATTTTTCAAATCAGTACACTGAAGAGCTTTTCAATAAAGCCCCATGGGGAGTCATTCGTTTCAGCAGTCTACCCTTCCGTCGATAACAGCAAGATTGATTAGTATTAAGTTAGAATGAAATTTTACAAGCATCGACAGGAACATCTGACCTTGGACAATTCTATCAATAATAATGGTAAATGAACAGAGTGGAGTGCAATTTCGCCTGAAATCATACGCGTGATTCGAAAATCAAACAAGCACACAGCATGGTTTGAAATCAAAAGTACGATTTCAGACAAAAAGTGCACGACACGAAGTTCAATTACCACGTGCGTTTTTACATCCATTGTGAAATCGCAAAATTCAGTCGCTCAAATACAGGATCTTTTAGTCTGTACAAATATTTTATTGATCTAGTGCCGACCTGGTTTGTAAAAAGTTGCAGAAGTTGTCTTTCAGTTTCCTGCAGTCTGATTGGATACTCTCACCGAGCCTTGAGATCTGATTGGTTTTTATTTTTTTTAAGTAAACGTTCTCATTACCGAGGAAAAAGATGCGATTTAGAGCAATAAATGGAGCGATTCGTTAATAAATGGCACCGATGAACGCCAATCAGATAGCGAGGAATACCAATGATTGCGATGGTATAATCTCGCATCAAACGTACGCTCGTGGAATAATTTTGAAATACCTACAGAACTACTTTCAGAATACCTCGATCAAAAATAAATTTACTTTCCATAGCTAAGATTGCTAAGTTGAGGGTCTCATTGGGGTTAGCCGTTAGCCGTGAGCCAAATCATTTAACCGTTAGGCGTAAAAATTGACAAATTTTAACCGTTAGTCGTAAAAAAATTAACCGTAAAAATAATTCCCATCTCCAACACAAATTTGGGTTAACCTTTAGTCTACTGACCAAAATTTTAATCGTTTGCCGCGAAAGCCTTCACCCCATCGAGACTCGAGATTTTTAGCCTCTGACCTCCTGAGTTGACATAACATCTGACCTCACCTTCGAGTATGCTTTATTTTTTCTCGGTATTCATCTTCCCACGCATGCGTTTTGATCGCGCGGATCCCGGACACAACTTGGTTCATCAAAGAAATGCGCTGATCGGACACGGCTGCCGTGCGTAGGCGCAGCTTAGCACTGAAATAGGACATGACCGCAAAGTACGGCAGTAGGAAACACATGAAGATAACTCCCACTACAGCCTGCCAGCTAATCAAATATGTGATAAGGAACATTGATCCCGCTGTGCTAAAGAATGCGAAAATGGTCAAGAAAAAAAACTTGATGGTCTCTTCCTCCATTCGCTTCACGTCATTGGATATCAGGTCAATTACGCGTCCAGCTGTGAATTTCAGTAACGTCTGCTTGCTGAGAAGAAGCGTCTGCAGATAATTAAGGACATCAAATTGACTCACACTGTTCGTTTGCCGGTTCGTTTGTTCGTTTGTTTGGAGCTAGTAACAAAGAGAGTAAGTGTTCTCTAAAATTTATGAGACTACGAGCAGTCCCTGATTTTTGACTAAGTCCGTCGCCCCAGTAGAAACAATTTTTCTGACAAGTGAAGATATATTTGTTATGATTTCTAGTGAGATTGTTCACTTATACTTACACAACAAATAACTGACATCGTTAACCACACCGCTGACTGGAGAAATCAGTTGTGATTGTGGCGACCACGCACTATTTTGCCCCCTCAATTTTCAGCTTTTTGCACAAAAACCAATTTGCCTCTTCGCTTGATTCAATGACATCGTTCCCTGGCTCCCAGAGGCAGCAACTGATAACAAGATTTTAAGTTCTGGAAATAGCAATTCCGGATCGGATGGGTAACTTTTTTCTTTTTTGAGTGTCTAACCCGGGCTGAAGAATTTTAGGAGTAATAGAAAAATGCCTTAGTACCTTTAAGCTGAACCGTACTTACCTTGTGGTACACCAGACCTCTCAAGGCGCTGCTTATTCGAATCCCCAACACTTCTCCTTTATAGTCTTGATGATGCATTCCAAGACTGCCGATCAAAGCATTGAAACACAAAGCCAAAGCGCATGCATAGAGGGAAAAGGAATGGCCCGTCTCAGTTGACATTAGTTTGGCAACAAGATATCCGAGAGGCAATGGAAAGAGAAGGCGAGATACTGTAAACAAACTATTTCCCAACAAAATAATGATGACATCTTCAACAGAGAGCATCTGAAACACGCTTTTCCACAACTTGGGTTTTTTCCCATTTTTTTTGCAGTGAACTTTCTTGTTTTCCCAGCTTTCTCGAAACTTCTCGGTGACAAAACAGGCCGAGTTCTCTTCTTGTAACGGTAAAAAGTCATCCTGATCTAAAGGTCTTTGACTGCCTGTGTTGAGGACGCTGTTCATCCAACGAAAGAAAAGAGCGGATGTAAAACTGACTTCTTCATCATCATCATTAGATATTTTGCTGTAACCGCCTCTTGGCATTTTCTCTTGAGGCCTACAAAACAACAAGGAAATAAATGCATTGATTACCCTAAAAGACTAAAACAAATTAAAATTTCCGTTTCAATACTCATGCAATCTACAGCTAAAAATCAATGCATCATTATGTCGGAATTTCAGTGGATCATCACATCAGTCATTTTTAGGACCTTGGGCTACTGAAGCCTGATTTAGAGGATGAACATTTTTCTCATTTGAAAATATGCAATTTAGAATTTGATTTTAATTTTGTGACATGTTTTTCACTTCACACCCATAGTTAGTTTCTTAAACATATTTGACCCGCTCGCGCAGTTAGCAGATGCTTGAGTATGAGATGGAAACCCCCCGGGAGGGGGGTACATGGGTTATTTTTTGCTGGGTATGTGCAGCTGGCTTCTCGGAACCTCTGCCGTATTTTGGCCTATGTCTTGGCCAGTTATACACCTCATCTTTGTCCGCTTTTGGGCAAGACCGGAATGGAATGGGAGCCGTTTAATAAATATTAAAATACGGTAACAACTCTTTTACCACGAATCTTCCTGCTTATGAATCCTTACTTGCCATAATTTTCTTACACCTTGAGTCTCAAAAATGTGTAACCCCATTCTAGTAACTCTACTGAAAATAGCTGAAAATGCAACGCCATAAAAGTCAAGGCAGTCGTTAAAATGCGACCCTATCCAGCGGCACACTGTTTTAGCCTATCTCCAAGAACTTTTAACCCTCACCCCCCCCCCCTCCCCCCTCTGAATTACTATTCATAATATTCAAGTGTTAGAAGTGGCAAAGAGTGATGAAGCAAAATGGCGCACATAATCACTCCAGGTTGACAATAGCCATTCTACCTTGCACTGCTTATACCGTGATTGCCGCATTCCCACGTGCGTAAAGTGCTTGTAACCTTTGGGAAACAGACGCATGTTACACCAAAAGACCCGCGTGCAGCAGAAGAGGCCGATTACTCGCAATTTCTCGTAGTTTTGAATTTCTCTTTTGTTTCTCAGTAAATGCATATGCTTGTATTTTTTTTACACGGATGCGATAGAAATTAATTGGAAGATCGTCAAGTGATCAAAACAACACCGGCCAAATTATGGTCATGTGCTCGGCAACGACTTTCAGAAACCGATCATATATCATTTTTACCATCAAAATAGTCACGTTTGCATAGGAAAACAATAAAACGAAACGACCATAACGAAAAGACCGAAATTAGTGTAGCAGCTGAAACGTTCGATGAAGTAAACTAACATTTTTTTTATGTAATGGGTACATGTTTCCGTAGGAATTTCCATGTCCACAGCTTGCTCTGTCACTCACAAACTCTTCGTGATTCTCGCTGCTCCTTGTTATGTTTAGCGCATGGACTCTTCGAAGACCCTTCAGATTTGGTCTCTAATTTGATCATAGCGCTTATCTGCAACCTTCGAAACAGCCGTGTAAAGAAATAAACATCGCAATGATCGAAGCAATCACATATATAATAAGACATGCAAATGAGGTGCAGGCACGCAAAAACCACCTACGTGTTTGTGGTCCTTTTAATACTTACTGCTGCCTTCCCTCTGAAATACGACCACGAGGGTATATGTGTACGACCTCACACTTTCTACTGGCCGGGTTTGGAGTTGCTAACGCATTTCACTGGCTGGAATATTAGGATATTTGGTTGTTTCTCGTCTTCAGTGAACTGTTGGACTGAGTGCCCTATTTGCATAAGGAACAATGCCACGTTATTGGCTGGAGTCGAAGTATTGTTTCACTCTTCATGGAACAGTGATCTCTCTAATGGTGTTGTTCTCACCAATCTGTTTAATGGCTCTGCTTGTATTACATTCTTCCGACGTCCATGGATCAGCTACTACGTTCCACCCGAGTTCCTGGGAATTTTGAATATGCTTGATTTCTCATGTCGGTTACGCCTACGTAGGCACAGGTGTCCAATAGCCTACTATGCAAATTCATGTGCCTCATTCCATCAAGTGCTAATTGGCGATCTGGTCTTCAAACTTAATCCTGGTCCTGAGGGATGCGGTATATCAACAATTGTGAAATCACGCCATCAAAATAATGGAACTTTACGGGCGCCTCAATCACGTTCTTCTTTGTCTAAATCAACATCTAGGAATGTCTCAAACTTTACTAAAGTGCATTGTTTGTCTGCCAACTACGTAAATGGGGTCTTTTTGTCATTTTGTCACATGAATGCCCAGTCGGTGCGCAACAAGACAGCCGATTTTGTAGATTACGTCTGTGAACGTAGATATGACTTGGTTGTGATTACCGAGACGTGGCTCCAGCCCCATGATGATGCGCTAAGAATAGAACTGTGTCCTCCTGGTTACAAGTTTATTGACTTTCCACGACAAGAACGGACAGGTGGAGGCATTGGACTACTGTACAAGGATTCACTTCGTGTTAGCACGACTCGAGATGGAATTCAAGAGTCGCTTGAATTTTGCGAGTTGCTGATCCAAACGTCGACTTCCCGCAAGATAGGGCTTGTGATCGTCTACCGTCCACAGAATTGTGATGACCACCGCAGGGTTCCCATTAACACTTTTCTGATGGAGTTTTCTGACCTGATGGAGTCCACTATTCTATCCAAAGAGCCTTTGATTGTCGTTGGTGATTACAACATACATGTGGATGTTCCTAATGACACTGATGCACTTAAGTTTTTAGATCTGCTTGAGTCTCTCGGTTTGGAGCAGCATGTGACAGAGCCAACGCACATACGTGGTCACACCCTGGATCTTGTTATAACAAGAAAGATTGAGGATATTCTGGCGAGTCCACCACGCGCCTGTCGCTATTTCTCCGATCATGCAGTTGTACATTGTCATGTTGCCATAAGTAAGCCTTCATTTCAGACTAGGATAATAAAGTTTAGGAAAACTAAATCCTTGGACGCTGTGAGCCTATCGAACGATGTAGTACTTACAGGGCTATGTGATCGAGGTAATAGCGATCCCATCACCCCACTGGACTTGGATGTACTTGTAGAGGATTACACGACCACACTCTCTCAAGTTCTTGATCTTCACGCACCTTTAAAAACCAAAACAGTGCGGGCTAGGCCCAAGGTACCCTGGTATACCAGTGAGATAGCCGAGGCAAAAAGGCGACGCCGGAAAGCAGAACGGAGATGGAGAAGAACACGATCACAAGAAGATTTGTTGGCATTCAAGAAACTCAAGAACCACGTTACTTATTTAAGTACACAGGCTAAGCGTGCTTTCTACTCAGACTTTGTGAACGACAATAGTGAAAACCAAGGAAAGCTATTCAGGGCCACTCGATCATTGTTACTTCCTAGGAATGAGTTGTGTTTTCCAGAATACACGGACAACTCAATCTTAGCCAACGATATCGGGCGGTTTTTCGACCGTAAGATTGCAAAGATTCGGGCAGAGCTTGATGCGTGTACTCTTCATCCTGGGGCGGTGGCTGAGGATAAAGTGTTTACAGGCGATAGGAAACTTGATCATTTCAATACGTATTCTATGGAAGATATAAGGAAGCTGGTCAGTAGATCATCGAAGAAAAGCTGTCAACTTGATCCTATGCCGACCAATTTAGTAGTCGGCATGTCCGATATGCTTCTCCCCATCATCACTAATGTCGTGAATTCTTCACTTTCCTTGGGACACTTTCCATCTGATTGGAAAACGGCCCTTGTGGATCCAAGACTGAAGAAGACCAAGCAAGGGACTTCCTTATCCAATTTAAGACCTGTGAGTAATCTGCAATACCTCTCTAAATTGGTTGAAAGTGCAGTTTATGATCAGACAACCGATCACGTTACTCAGTCGGGTTTGTATCCCATCCTCCAGTCAGCCTATCGACTTGGTCATAGCACAGAGACTGCCCTATTGAAGATACAGAATGACATACTAGCTGCAATGGACAATCAACGAGTTAATCTTTTCAGTATTGCTAGACCTGAGTGCAGCATTTGACACGATTGACCACCAAGTGTTGTTGAATCGCCTGTACGTGACGTATGGAATTACAGGTACCGCTCTTAAATGGTTTCACTCGTATTTATCAAACAGGAAACAGCGAATCCTGATTAACGGGAGCTATTCGAGTGACTTTGATCTGCCTCAAGGGGTACCTCAAGGATCATGTCTTGGTCCCTTGCTCTTCACGTTGTACGCAAGTAAGCTCTTCGATGTTGTTGAATCCCATCTCCCTAACGTTCACGCATACGCTGATGATACGCAGCTCTATATCTCATTTAAGCCGGATGGTTCTGCTACTGAGACGGATGCTGTTGACGCTCTACAAGCTTGCATCAGGGACATAAGAACCTGGATGGTCCAAGACAAACTTCGGCTGAACGATGCTAAGACCAAGTTTCTTATTATAGGTACACGCGGACAGTTATATAAGGTTATGATAAGTGACTTGCAAGTAGGTAAGGTAAAGGTTTCTGCGGTTTACTCTGTTAGAAACCTGGGTGCTTGGTTTGATGCAAACATGAATATGACCACACATATTAACAGCATATGTCAGAATATTTATTACCATCTACATAACATCCGGCGTATTAGAAAGTATTTATCATATGATAATAGGAAGTCCATTGTACAGGCTATTATAATGTCACGATTAGACTATTGTAACGGTCTATTATATGGTACGCCCGCTGGTCATCTTGGTAAGCTGCAACGCCTGCAGAACGCGGGTGCTCGGCTGGTATGTACTATATCTAGGTATGATCCTATCACACCATCCTTGATCAACCTGCACTGGCTTCCGGTTACCCACAGAATAGAATTCAAGATAGCAATGCTAGTTCACAAATGTATCTACGGCGTCGCACCACAATATCTTTCAGACTTGATAAAAATCAAAGAGAGCTCGCGGTATCAGTTGAGATCATACCGGGGCATACTCCTAATGGACAATACCTATAGAACAAAAAAGACACTCGGGGATAGGGCGTTTGAAAATGCTGCGCCCAAAGTATGGAATCGACTCCCTCTAGAAATTAGACAATGTCAATCATTGAACATTTTTAAAGTTTTACTAAAGACACATCTTTTTAAATTAGCTTTTTATTAGTTCTTTTATTAACTCATATTTTACTTTTATTGTTTTCCGAAAATTGTAAATTATTATTATTATTATCATTATTTGGACTAGCCATTTATTACTTTAAGATTTTAGTGTTGTAATGCGCACTCGATTATATCTTTATCGCATGCTAGACTGCGCAATATAAGAAACAAACATTATTATTATTATTATTAATGGCACCAGGGCTTCTTCGGAAGGATAGATCTCGAGTTCGGAGCCGACTAATTACGACTAATTACGAGGGGTCACGCAATTTACATATCCCAAGGTACCCATAACAACTCGCTTCTACGCTATCACGTTTCCACGAGTTAAAAAGGAAAATGAAAGACGTTCATTTTAAAGGAGAAAAAGTCCTAGAGTTTTTAGGTGTACGAAAAATATCGTACAACTGGTTAAATTTGTTTCAATTTTGCTGTGTTTGAGTTTAACATTATCTCATCAGGCTCCGTAGTAGAATCTTCATTCTCTAGAATGTTGAGAAGAGCTCGAAAGCTTAGAAGCTTTGCCTACACATATTTATTCAATTTTTATTATTTTTTTTATACCTGAACTGTTGGGACATTTATACCCCCTGATGCTTACCCACAGTAAAATGTCTCGCGAAAGAACACAACACAATGACCTTGATAAGTATGCATGCCCTCTGTTAACGTTAGGCCACCATGTCTCTGCTAGTTTTACCGGAATCAGTATAATTTCAAGTATAACGAGGTCTTTTAACAAAACGATAAAGAAGACAAGCTTACCTAGACAAGTTAAATTTTGTTGACTTCACTTTGCGCTTTGTAAAGAAAGCTCTCTGAAATCCTCATTAAGTTCATCAGCCGGGTAAGTACTAAAACATGGAACGACCTAAAACCACCTAAAACCACATAAAACCACCCACAACCACCTGCAACCGTCTACAACCACCTACAACCATCTCAAAAATTTCAACAATCACCTACAACCGCCTAAAAACATCTACAGCCATTCACAAACTATCTAAAACCATCTAAAACAAGGCATAAATGTCTAAAATAAGGCGAAACGACAGCAAGTCATGTACATGAAATACGAGAATCGAACGAAACCTACACCTCCCCCTGAAATCTTACTCTCCCTGGTCCCATGTATGATCAACCATCTCACGAAATGAAATGCGAGAGCATGCCAATGATATTTTTTATTACCTCAGTAGTAAAAGACTTAAGAACTTTACAAGCAGACGTTTTGGCTCACGTTTCATTTGATTGCGTAATGGTTCAAGGTAGTGTTTTTCTCCATTTATAATCACAGCACTTGAAATGTAATTGGAGCAAAACGTGAGTCACTATTGCGTAAGTGGCACCACTCGTACAACTGCATGCTGAATGAATGCCAGCGCGTTCGTGCTAAAGAAAGACCCCGAAGGTAAGCACAGATCCCCTAAAATATTTTTAATGATCTTTGTTTCTCAAACTTTTTTCTAGACGTGAGCCAAAACGTCTGCTGGTACCCAGGGTAGAAAAAGCCAAGTCAAGTCTTGACTACGAGTTTGTTATTTTACTTTATTTTTTTTTTGTAACTTGTTAGTTCATTTTGCAAAGTTCTTTAAGTCTTTTGCTATTGAAGGAATATTAAATTATTCGTTGTCTCGCCTTATTTTAGACATTTATGCCTTTTTTAGATGGTTTTAGATGGTTTGCGGGTGGCTGTGGATGTTTTTGAGGTGGTTTTAGGTGGTGTTAGGTGGTTTTAGGTCGTTCCATGTTTTAGTACTTAAGTCATCGTCAGTCATCGTAAGTCAGCCGAGTAATTGTGACCAAAGGTTACAACGCCTCGAATTTGTTTCTTTTAACGGGTGAGTGAACTCATAGAAAACACGGTTCTTTCATTTACCTTAACAGATCAAAATTTGAATAATCCACCGCCCCGGAATGAGCCGCTCAAGCCTGTACGTACGTTTTCGGTTATTTCAGCAGAATGCACCAGCATCTTAAGTGCCGCTCCCACTAAGAGCGGTCCTCTCGACTTCCCGTCGGAAAAAAGTTTTCTTTCATTTTTTGCCCATGAAAAGGGTTTAGGACACATGTTTCAAAAATAGTTTAGTTGTTCTCCAGTTCTCTTCTTTTGCGTCGCCACAAGCCAAAAATGATTTTTGGGCAGACCACCCCTGTGAACAGCGATCGAAAGTGTAAATTTCAAAGATTTTGTCCAGCGCGCAGCGACTTCAACAATGTAGCTCACGGAATTCTATCTTTCTACAAGTTACAAGGTGTATTCAGTTAGTTCACAGACAAAATATGGAAACTTCTGCTTAAGCAAGCGAACTCAGAAAGTATGTTTGGTTTCCAACAGGGCGTGCGATGTTTGGGGTTAAAGTGGCTTCACGTTGGTGAAATGAGTTTTTCCAACCAACCCCGCAATCGCCGAACAATCAAAGAACTAAAGTACTTGATGTTATTTGTTTCCTTCGCGGAGTCTTAAAGCTTATTATGTAAGGAAGGTCTGTTTAGAATTTCGGGTAGAAGCATTTCAAGCAACAAAAGAAACATACACACTTTTAATTAATTGGTCTCAATCAGATTGGGACTTTCTTCTGATGAAAAACACTAAATAGATATTTGCATATTGATATAATTGGGAAAGAATTATTCAATTGGATGAAGCCGAGTACTCGGGTGAAACTAGCGATTTTTTAAAGTGTTTCATAACTGATCAGCTCTCTCAAAGGAGGAACAGCTTTTTTAACCAAGGCACACAGTTATCGTTACGGTTAATCTTTTATCATCTTACTGCAGATACAAAAAACCGGTGCTCCATATTTGCACCAAATGGACTTTGGTTTATGGTTGCTAGAGCCGGAGTCAAAATGCGGCCACGTGCCTCCAAGTTAAAATTTTCCTCAGTCCGTTCAAAGAGCCATGCCAGTTTCAGATCTGAGTGCTCACCAGTGAATTAAATTTGTCAAATTCATGAACTCTTCCATCTTTTAGGACCAAAATCATCTGACAGTCTTTTAAAGTGTTCAAACGGTGAGCTATAGTGATAACAGTTGCATCCTTCAGCTTTTCCCGTACAATGTCCCAAATCGTCTGCTCTGTGGCGGGGTCGACATGCGCAGTTGGCTCGTCCAATATAATAATCTTACTTCGCTGCAGCAGCACACGAGCCAAGCAAATCAACTGCCGCTCTCCTACACTGACATTAGCACCGTGTTCAAGCAATTCGTGATTAAGCTTCGCCTCAAGATTCTCTACAAAATCTTTTAGCTGCACGTCTTCTAAGGCCTGCCATAAGTCAGGATCTTCAAACTCCTCTAAAATGTCTAGATTTTTTCTCAGTGTTCCACTAAAAAGCACAGGAGTTTGACCAAGGACCGAAATACTTCGTCGGGTTTGTCGGAGGTTTATATCTTTTATTGAAATCTCGTCAATAATTATCTCTCCGTCAGCATCAGGAATGCGCATAAGAGCTGCCACTAACGATGATTTCCCAGCTCCCGTACGGCCAGCAACTCCGATCTTTGCTCCTCCTTTGATATTAAGATTTATTTCCTTCAGCACTTGAGGTCCTCCCGGATAATACGTCAATGATACATTTCTGAATGCAATACGTCCTTCACTTGGCCAATCTTTAGGGGGGTGTCGTTCTACTTTGTACCCAGGCTCACAGTTAAGTTTAGTATACGTCAGAACTCTTTCAACTGACGTCATGTAATTCTCCACTTCAGCGGCTTTTCTAACAGCACATTGAGTGATTACCATAGTTTGGATGACGTAAACAAGTGAAAGGCCAGCGAAAGCTGAAAAGATATTTGGACTGTCATTTTAAAAATTCTGAACCAAGTAAATGACCAATTAAGTAAAATTGATTTCACTATTAAGTTCCTATTATTGTTATTTCTGCTGTTGTTGTAAGTTTTAAGATGCTCAGCCTTACTGCCGCTACCTTCTGACTGCCCTCTCAGTTTCTTTTTAAAGGACTATTAAGAGAGTGACCAATATCTGATTTCTCCTTACAATATCATCCCTGAATCAAGGAAATGATCACCAACTGAAGAGGCTCTTGACTGTGAAACAAATTCTCCTGGCCAGTTCCTAAGGAAATGTACAGAGAACAGTATAGAGAATATGCATACTTATGTTAGGGTATGCAGAGTTTGTCTTGCTTTGTTTTTTAGTTACTTTTTTTCTTTTTTCTTTCTTCCTTTTTTTCTATAGCCGGCGCCGGAGGAAAACTAACTAATTACCGTGACATACGTCGAGTAGTGTGCACTGCACAAAATGCTCCATTAAACAACAGGTTTTGTCGCCCAATGCCACTGTCTCACTAACACTATGCTGTAACCAAACTGGTGACTATACATATTCTCAGATAGAAAATGTAACAATAGGGTCATTGTAGAGCTCACCGGCATTTTGAGAGACCAGTACTGCGGCCAGAGCAACTGCACCAACTAACAGGGAAGCGAGACAATCCAAACGGACTCCTAACCATCTACCACTGGCCATCACCAAAATGTACGACTGATTATGAACATCTTGACATCTACCGGGATTAAACGTTCACAAGGAAGAAAGTTAGCTTAATAATGATAACAATTTTATCTGGTGGCTGTACTCTGAAGCCGAACCAGGGCGCATAAACTTAAGGGGGCAAGTTTCTAAATAAACTGTAGTGCTACGTTAGTGGGGGAGTATAACAGGGTAATTAAGCATTATCAACTGAGTTGATAACGTAAATTGGCCATCGTAAAGAGTTTTAAAGCTGACAATTCGAGCATTAGCCCTTCGTCAGTCGTTAGCCTTTCGCTCTGACGAAGGGCTAACGCTCGAAACGTCAGCTTTTAAACTCTTTACGGAGGTCAATTTACGTGTAAACTTAAGATCGGTCTTTGGCCTATAAACATACCAAGGAAACAATGAAAAGGAAAAATTGTTACCTAGAACTTCCCGCATTGTGTAATTCACCCCACTTTCCCCAGGTCATTTCGATAATCATATAGTTTACCTGGGTCCACCTCTCTGATCCAGATAAAGGTTCGGGCCACAAATCCGCGTAAATTGTGTAGTCTTGTGTAAATTGGAATATTTGGTCCATTTGACATATTTCCTCGTGCATAATGAATCCCCAAACTATTTATACTCCAGTCATAAGAATTTTTTTCTGAACGTTATGTTAAATTTGCATTTTTAGAAGTGTATTTTGTCGACAGTTGAGTAATGAAATTATGTAGATGAATTGTTTGGTGTTTTGTTTGTATGTGTGTATGAGTAGGTGTGTGGTGTTTGCTGGTTTGGTTGTTTGATTTGTGTTTGTGTTTTTTTTTAATTTTTGTAAGACAGCATACACTTATCAAAATCACGCTTAAAAGAACTCCTCTGCCCTCCCCGAAAATCATACGATCCCCCCAAAAAATCCTCCCCCTCCCCCTCCCCCCACCACGCGATAAGTGTCAGTGTCACTGATCTACCTGTAAAATGTCTCCACAAAATCTGCCTGCCTTCCTCTGGTGCGAATCGTGTCCAGTCCTACCAGAGTCTCCGAAAAATGAGAGAAGATTGGGCTTCGGGATATCGACTCTAACCTTTTCAGCTCTCTGGCAGTCTTCAAGTAATACTTGGAAATATACACTACCATCATCGTCAGTGGAAAGGCAAGAAAGAAAAGCCAAGGATTTGTGGTAATCGATATCAGAATTAAGATGGATATCGACAAGAGATTCTGCACTGCTTTCAAGAATGTTTTGGGTAGCAGCTCATCCACGCAGCCGACATCACTAGCAAAGCGATTTAGGATTCTTCCCACGGGATTTGAATCAAAGAACAGAACAGGTGCTTGTAAAATAGCTAAAAGCATTTTATCGTGCAGACGTTCGGCGCACCTCAGACAAATCAGGAGGAAACCATAAGCTCGAACAACGGTAAATATAAGACACACTCTCACAAGACAGGCGTAAAAAGAAAGATAAGTCTTGTTTTTCTGATCCTCTTGGTTTTGTTCTGTTAAAAACCAGAGCCAAAAGTCCGGAGCAACTATGGCGGCTGAAAAAAAAACAAACAAACAAAGATGCACAGTTGAGTTAGCAATTTTTTTTCCTCGTAAGGAAAGCTTTACCTAGGAATTGAGAGTGCTACAAGGTAAATTGTATTACAATATTCAATACAGAAGAAAAAGGGAATGAAAAAAAGGTTATTTTTTTAACATTTAATGTTTTGGATCTAACTCTGAGAAAATGCTCAGTCTAGGTGCTAGTTTACCTTCAGAGATAAGAAATAAAACGCCCATTCCAATAATAATTAAGGGATGCACTCCACTTGTGAAGTAGTCCCAATAAAGCTTGGATGTAACCACTCCGATTGTGCGATCCTCCGGCACTATCTCCAAACTCTTGCCCGCATCGGGCAGGGGAAGTATTTCCTGACATTTGTCAATGTCATTGTGTTTCTCCTTAGTCTCCAACCCAACCGTCTCATATGGCTCAGTGTTGTTCTTCATAGATGCTTTAAAATGCGGGTCAACAATTGAGCTAATTATGCCTTGTTCTTGTAGCTCAATGAATCGTCCCTTCTCCAGCACACGGCCCCTGTTCAACACAATCACTTGGCCGGCATTTTCCATGTGCTGTTGATGGTGAGAGGATAAAAGAAGAACTTTGTTACCCAGTAGATCTTTCATGCACTTTTCAAAGATATGTTGACCAACTTTGAAATCGACAGCACTCAGTGGATCATCCAATAGATAGAGATCTCCGTCAGCATAAACTGTGCGCGCTAAACTAATTCTCGCTTGTTGCCCTCCGCTCAGAACTTCACCGCGTTCTCCCACAATCGTTAGGTCGCCATCGGGAAACCGCTGGATGTCTTCCTTCAGAGCACAAGCCTCGATTATTCTTTCGTACTTGGATTCTTCGTAAGGCTGACCAAACAAAATGTTTTCTCTTATCGTTCCCGAGAACACCCAAGCAGACTGAGGCAAATAAACGACAGAACCCTGGTATTTAATTGTTCCACTCACGTACGGTATTTCACCAGCAATCGCCGAGAGCAGAGTAGATTTTCCACTTCCTACTGGTCCGGTGATAACTGTTAAACTCTGTGGAGGTACGACTATGTCGATATCTTGGAGAATGAACTCGTCTTCACGAAGGTATTGCTTGCACGTCAAATTCGAAACACATAAAGTGGTAGGTATTGGGTTTTTTTCGTGATACGCATAGTAGGAACTGTCTCGGCTCATACTTTCAGCTTGGCTATCAGAGCAACAGATATTTGGTTTAGTTAAGCCACTTTCTGTTTGAAGTCTGTCTTTTTTACATTCATCACCAAATGAGGTCTCAGACATATCATCCAAAAGAAGAAATTCTTCGATTCTTCCAAGCGAAACGAATGCATCATATGTTCCCATAAAGCCAACGGGCAAGTCATAGAAGCAGCTATTTTTAAGTATTCGCATAAAGCAAAGGAGCATAAAAACATCAGGAGGTTTGAGAAGTTGTCCCGTTAACACCATGACAATTACTGAAACAAGAGTAGCCATTGGAACCACAGAGTAAATCAAAGCATCCATGGTTGACTTAATGGCTGTCTTCTTCGAAATGACACTGATTTCATGCCTGAAAATAAAATTTCATCCCATGTTATATGCGAATGCTCAGTGGAATGTCATACCTAAAAATCACAAATCAGAAGGGCTCACAAAATTTGTGGTAATAAATTTTCAAATCTAGTGCAATCTCGCCGCAAACGATAGAAAAATATTTATGCAAAGTTTAATAATAAAAGTTTTTACATGAATTATTTATTGACGTATTTTTCAAATCAGTACACTGAAGAACTTTCCAATAAAGCCCCATGGGAAGTCATTCGTTTCAGCAGTCTACCCTTCCGTCGATAACAGTAAGATTGATTAATTTAAAGTTAGAATGAAATTCTACAAGCATCGACAGGAATATCTAACCTTGGACAATTCTATCAATAATAATGGTAAATGAACAGAGTGAAGTGCAATTTCGCCTGAAATCATACGCGTGATTCGAAAATCAAACAAGCACACAGCATGGTTTGAAATCAAAAGTACGATTTCAGACAAAAAGTGCACGACACGAAGTTCAATTACCACGTGCGTTTTTACATCCATTGTGAAATCGCAAAATTCAGTCGCTCAAATACAGGATTTTTTAGTCTCTACAAAAATTTTATTGATCTTGTGCCGACCTGGTTTGTAAAAAGTTGCAGAAGTTGTCTTTCAGTTTCTTGCAGCCTGATTGGATACTCTCACCGAGCCTTGAGATCTGATTGATTGGTTTTTTTTAGTAAACTTTCTCATTAGCTGGGAAAAAGATTTAGAGGAATAAATGGAGCGATCCGTTAACAAATGGTACCGATGAACGACAATCAGATAGCGAGGAACACCAACGATTTCAAAATGGATGAAAATGTTGTAATACTATAATTAATCTGCTTGCGATGGTATAATCTCGCATCAAACGTATGCTCGTGGAATAATTGTGAAATACCTACAGAACCACTTTCAGAATACCTCAATCAAAAATAAATGTACTTTCCATGGCTATGATTGCTAAACCGAGGGTTTCATCGGGGTTAGCCGTTAGCCGTAAACAGCCAAATCATTTAACCGCTAGGTGTAAAAATTGACAAATTTTAACCGTTAGTTGTAAAAAATTAACCGTAAAAATCATTCCCATCTCCAACACCAATTTGGGTAAACCGTTAGTCTAATGGCCAAAATTTTAATCGTTTGCCGTAAAAGCCATCACCCCATCGAGACTCGAGATTTTTAGCCTCTGACTTCCTGAGTTGACATAACATCAGGCCTTACCTTCGAGTATGCTTTATTTTTTCTCGGTATTCATCTTCCCACGCATGCGTTTTGATCGCGCGGATCCCGGACACAACTTGGTTCATCAAAGAAATGCGCTGATCGGACACGGCTGCCGTGCGTAGGCGCAGCTTAGCACTGAAATAGGACATGACCGCAAAGTACGGCAGTAGAAAAAGCATGAAGATAACTCCCACTACAGCCTGCCAGCTAATCAAATATGTAATAAGGAACATTGATCCCGCAGTGCTAAAGAATGCGAAAATGGTCAAGAAAAAAAACTTGATGGTCTCTTCCTCCATTCGCTTCACGTCATTTGATATCAGGTCAATTACGCGTCCAGCTGTGAATTTCAGTAACGTCTGCTTGCTGAGAAAAAGCGTCCGCAGATCATTAAGGACATCAAATTGACTCATACTGTTCGTTTGCCGGTTCGTTTGTTCGTTTGTTTGGAGCTAGTAACAAAGAGAGTAAGTGTTCTCTAAAATTTATGAGACTACGAGTAGTCCCTGATTTTTGACTAAGTCCGTCGCCCCAGTAGAAATAATTTTTCTGACTAGTGAAGATATATTTGTTATGATTTCTGGTGAGATTGTTCACTTATACTTACACAACAAATAACCGACATCGTTAACCACACCGCTGACTGGAGAAATCAGTTGTGATTGTGGCGACCACGCACTATTTTGCCCCCACAATTTTCAGCTTTTTTCACAAAAACCAATTTGCCTCTTCCCTTGGTTCAGTGATATCGTTCCCTGGCTTCCAGAGGCCGTAACTGATGACAAGATTTTAAGTTCTGGAAATAGTAACTCCGGATCGGATGGGCAACTTTTTTCTTTTTTGAGTGTCTAACCCGGGCTGAAGAATTTTAGGAGTAACAGAAAAATGCCTTAGTACCATTAAGCTGAACCGTACTTACCTTGTGGTACACCAGACCTCTCAAGGCACTGCTTATTCGAATCCCCAACACTTCTCCTTTATAGTCTTGATGATGCATTCCAAGACTGCCGATCAAACCATTGAAACACAAAGCCAAAGCGCATGCATAGAGGGAAATAGAATGGCCTGTCTCAGTTGACATTAGTTTGGCAACAAGATATCCGAGAGGCAATGGAAAGAGAAGGCGAGATATTGTAAACAAACTATTTCCCAACAAAATAATGATGACATCTTCAACAGAGAGCATCTGAAACACGCTTTTCCACAACTTGGGTTTTTTCCCATTTTTTTTGCAGTGAACTTTCTTGTTTTCCCAGCTTTCTCGAAACTTCTCGGTGACAAAACAGGCCGAGTTCTCTTCTTGTAACGGTAAAAAGTCATCCTGATCTAAAGGTCTTTGACTGCCTGTCTTGAGGACGCTGTTCATCCAACGAAAGAAAAGAGCGGATGTAAAACTGACTTCTTCATCATCATCACTAGATATTTTGCTGTAACCGCTTCTTGGCATTTTCTCTTGAGGCCTACAAAACAACAAGGAAATAAATGCATTGATTACCCTAAAAGACTAAAACAAATTAAAATTTCCGTTTCAATACTCATGCAATCTACAGCTAAAAATCAATGCATCATTATGTCGGAATTTCAGTGGATCATCACATCAGTCATTTTTAGGACCTTGGGCTACTGAAGCCTGATTTTGAGGATGAACATTTTTCTTATTTGAAAATATGTAATTTAGAATTTGATTTTAATTTTGTGACATGTTTTTCACTTCACACTCATAGTTAGTTTTCTTATACATATTTGACCCGCTCGCGCAGTTAACAGATGCTTGAGTATGTGATGGAAACCCCCCGGGAGGGGGGTACATGGGTCATTTTTTGCTGGGTATGTGCAGCTGGCTTCTCAGAACCTCTGCCGTATTTTAGCCTATGTTGTGGCCAATTATACACCTCATCTTTGTCCGCTTTTGGGCAAGACCGGAATGGAATGGGAGCCGTTTAATAAATATTAAAATACGGTAACAACTCTTTTACCACGAATCTTCCTGCTTATGAATCCTTACTTGCCATAATTTTCTTACACCTCGAGTCTCAAAAATGTGTAACCCCATTCTAGTAACTCTACTGAAAATAGCTGAAAATGCAACGCCATAAAAGTCAAGGCAGTCGTTAAAATGCGACCCTATCCAGCGGCACACTGTTTTAGCCTATCTCCAAGAACTTTTAACCCTCACCCCCCCCCCCTCCCCCCTCTGAATTACTATTCATAATATTCAAGCGTTAGAAATGGCAAAGAGTGATGAAGCAAAATGGCGCACGTAAGCACTCCAGGTTGACAATAGCCATTCTGCCTTGCACTGCTTATACCGTGATTGCAGCATTCCCACGTGCGTGAAGTGCTTGTAACCTTTGGGAAACACACGCATGTTACACCAAAAGACCCGCGTGCAGCAGAAGAGGCCGATTACTCGCAATTTCTCGTAGTTTTGAATTTCTCTTTTGTTTCTCAGTAAATGCATATGCTTGTATTTTTTTTACACGGATGCGATAGAAATTAATTGGAAGATCGTCAAGTGATCAAAACAACACCGGCCAAATTATGGTCATGTGCTCGGCAACGACTTTCAGAAACCGATCATATATCATTTTTACCATCAAAATAGTCACGTTTGCATAGGAAAACAATAAAACGAAACGACCATAACGAAAAGACCGAAATTAGTGTAGCAGCTGAAACGTTCGATGAAGTAAACTAATATTTTTTTATGTCATGGGTACATGTTTCCGTAGGAATTTCCATGTCCACAGCTTGCTCTGTCACTCACAAACTCTTCGTGATTCTCGCTGCTCCTTGTTATGTTTAGCGCATGGACTCTTCGAAGACCCTTCAGATTTGGTCTCTAATTTGATCATAGCACTAATCTGCAACCTTCGAAACAGCCGTGTAAAGACAATAAACATCGCAATGATCGAAGCAATCACATATATAATAAGACATGCAAATAAGGTGCAGGCACGCAAAAACCACCAACGTGTTTGTGGTCTTTTTAATACTTACTGCTGCCTTCCCTCTGAAATACGACCACGAGGGTATATGTGTAAGACCTCACACTTTCTACTGGCCGGGTTTGGAGTTGCTAACGCATTTCACTGGCTGGAATATTAGGATATTTGGTTGTTTCTCGTCTTCAGTGAACTGTTGGACTGAGTGCCCTATTTGCATAAGGAACAATGCCACGTTATTGGCTGGAGTCGAAGTATTGTTTCACTCTTTATGGAACAGTGATCTCTCTAATGGTGTTGTTCTCACCAATCTGTTTAATGGCTCTGCTTGTATTACATTCTTCCGACGTCCATGGATCAGCTACTACGTTCCACCCGAGTTCCTGGGAATTTTGAATATGCTTGATTTCTCATGTCGGTTACGCCTACGTAGGCACAGGTGTCCAATAGCCTACCATGCAAATTCATGTGCCTCATTCCATCAAGTGCTAATTGGCGATCTGGTCTTCAAACTTAATCCTGGTCCTGAGGGATGCGGTATATCAACAATTGTGAAATCACGCCATCAAAATAATGGAACTTTACGGGCGCCTCAATCACGTTCTTCATTGTCTAAATCAACAACTAGGAATGTCTCAAAGTTTACTAAAGTGCATTGTTTGTCTGCCAACTACGTAAATGGGGTCTTTTTGTCATTTTGTCACATGAATGCCCAGTCGGTGCGCAACAAGACAGCCGATTTTGTAGATTACGTCTGTGAACGTAGATATGACTTGGTTGTGATTACCGAGACGTGGCTCCAGCCCCATGATGATGCGCTAAGAATAGAACTGTGTCCTCCTGGTTACAAGTTTATTGACTTTCCACGACAAGAACGGACAGGTGGAGGCATTGGACTACTGTACAAGGATTCACTTCGTGTTAGCACGACTCGAGATGGAATTCAAGAGTCGCTTGAATTTTGCGAGTTGTTGGTCCAAACGTCGACTTCCCGCAAGATAGGGCTTGTGATCGTCTACCGTCCACAGAATTGTGATGACCACCGCAGGGTTCCCATTAACACTTTTCTGATGGAGTTTTCTGACCTGATGGAGTCCACTATTCTATCCAAAGAGCCTTTGATTGTCGTTGGTGATTACAACATACATGTGGATGTTCCTAATGACACTGATGCACTTAAGTTTTTAGATCTGCTTGAGTCTCTCGGAGTCTCGGTTTGGAGCAGCATGTGACAGAGCCAACGCGCATACGTGGTCACACCCTGGATCTTGTTATAACAAGAAAGATTGAGGATATTCTGGCGAGTCCACCACGCGCCTGTCGCTATTTCTCCGATCATGCAGCTGTACATTGTCATGTTGCCATAAGTAAGCCTTCATTTCAGACTAGGATAATAAAGTTTAGGAAAACTAAATCCTTGGACGCTGTGAGCCTATCGAACGATGTAGTACTTACAGGGCTATGTGATCGAGGTAATAGCGATCCCATCACCCCACTGGACTTGGATGTACTTGTAGAGGATTACACGACCACACTCTCTCAAGTTCTTGATCTTCACGCACCTTTAAAAACCAAAACAGTGCGGGCTAGGCCCAAGGTACCCTGGTATACCAGTGAGATAGCCGAGGCAAAAAGGCGACGCCGGAAAGCAGAACGGAGATGGAGAAGAACACGATCACAGGAAGATTTGTTGGCATTCAAGAAACTCAAGAACCACGTTACTTATTTAAGTACACGGGCTAAGCGTGCTTTCTACTCAGACTTCGTGAACGACAATAGTGAAAACCAAGGAAAGCTATTCAGGGCCACTCGATCATTGCTACTTCCTAGGAATGAGTTGTGTTTTCCAGAATACACGGACAACTCAATCTTAGCCAACGATATCGGGCGGTTTTTCGACCGTAAGATTGCAAAGATTCGGGCAGAGCTTGATGCGTGTACTCTTCATCCTGGGGCGGTGGCTGAGGATAAAGTGTTTACAGGCGATAGGAAACTTGATCATTTCAATACGTATTCTGTGGAAGATATAAGGAAGCTGGTCAGTAGATCATCGAAGAAAAGCTGTCAACTTGATCCTATGCCGACCAATTTAGTAGTCGGCATGCTTCTCCCCATCATCACTAATGTCGTGAATTCTTCGCTTTCCTTGGGACACTTTCCATCTGATTGGAAAACGGCCCTTGTGGATCCAAGACTGAAGAAGACCAAGCAAGGGACTTCCTTATCCAATTTAAGACCTGTGAGTAATCTGCAATACCTCTCTAAATTGGTTGAAAGTGCAGTTTATGATCAGACAACCGATCACGTTACTCAGTCGGGTTTGTATCCCATCCACCAGTCAGCCTATCGACTTGGTCATAGCACAGAGACTGCCCTATTGAAGATACAGAATGACATACTAGCTGCAATGGACAATCAACGAGTTACTCTTTTGGTATTGCTAGACCTGAGTGCAACATTTGACACGATTGATCACCAAGTGTTGTTGAAACGCCTGTGCGTGACGTATGGAATTACAGGTACCGCTCTTAAATGGTTTCACTCGTATTTATCAAACAGGAAACAGCGAATCCTGATTAACGGGAGCTATTCGAGTGACTTTGATCTGCCTCAAGGGGTACCTCAAGGATCATGTCTTGGTCCCTTGCTCTTCACGTTGTACGCAAGTAAGCTCTTCGATGTTGTTGAATCCCATCTCCCTAACGTTCACGCATACGCTGATGATACGCAGCTCTATATCTCATTTAAGCCGGATGGTTCTGCTACTGAGACGGATGCTGTTGACGCTCTACAAGCTTGCATCAGGGACATAAGAACCTGGATGGTCCAAGACAAACTTCGGCTGAACGATGCTAAGACCAAGTTTCTTATTATAGGTACACGCGGACAGTTAAATAAGGTTATGATAAGTGACTTGCAAGTAGGTAAGGTAAAGGTTTCTGCGGTTTACTCTGTTAGAAACCTGGGTGCTTGGTTTGATGCAAACATGAATATGACCACACATATTAACAGCATATGTCAGAATATTTATTACCATCTACATAACATCCGGCGTATTAGAAAGTATTTATCATATGATAATAGGAAGTCCATTGTACAGGCTATTATAATGTCACGATTAGACTATTGTAACGGTCTATTATATGGTACGCCCGCTGGTCATCTTGGTAAGCTGCAACGCCTGCAGAACGCGGGTGCTCGGCTGGTATGTACTATATCTAGGTATGATCCTATCACACCATCCCTGATCAACCTGCACTGGCTTCCGGTTACCCACAGAATAGAATTCAAGATAGCAATGCTAGTTCACAAATGTATCTACGGCGTCGCACCACAATATCTTTCAGACTTGATAAAAATCAAAGAGAGCTCGCGGTATCAGTTGAGATCATACCGGGGCATACTCCTAATGGACAATACCTATAGAACAAAAAAGACACTCGGGAATAGGGCGTTTGAAAATGCTGCGCCCAAAGTATGAAATCGACTCCCTCTAGAAATTAGACAATGTCAATCATTGAACATTTTTAAAGTTTTACTAAAGACACATCTTTTTAAATTAGCTTTTTATTAGTTCTTTTATTAACTCATATTTTACTTTTATTGTTTTCCGAAAATTGTAAATTATTATTATTATTATCATTATTTGGACTAGCCATTTATTACTTTAAGATTTTAGTGTTGTAATGCGCACTCGATCATATCTTTATCGCATGCTAGACTGCGCAATATAAGAAACAAACATTATTATTATTATTATTAATGGCACCAGGGCTTCTTCGGAAGGATAGATCTCGAGTTCGGAGCCGACTAATTACGACTAATTACGAGGGGTCACGCAATTTACATATCCCAAGGTACCCATAACAACTCGCTTCTACGCTATCACGTTTCCACGAGTTAAAAAGGAAAATGAAAGACGTTCATTTTAAAGGAGAAAAAGTCCTAGAGTTTTTAGGTGTACGAAAAATATCGTACAACTGGTTAAATTTGTTTCAATTTTACTGTGTTTGAGTTTAACATTATCTCATCAGGCTCCGTAGAAGAATCTTCATTCTCTAGAATGTTGAGAAGAGCTCGAAAGCTTAGAAGCTTTGCCTACACATATTTATTCAATTTTTATTATTTTTTTTATACCTGAACTGTTGGGACATTTATAACCCCTGGTGCTTACCCACAGTAAAATGTCTCGCGAAAGAACACAACACAATGACCTTGATAAGTATGCATGCCCTCTGTTAACGTTAGGCCACCATGTCTCTGCTAGTTTTACCAGAATCAGTATAATTTCAAGTATAACGAGGTCTTTTAACAAAACGATAAAGAAGACAAGCTTACCTAGACAAGTTAAATTTTGTTGACTTCACTTTGCGCTTTGTAAAGAAAGCTCTCTGAAATCCTCATTAAGTTCATTAGCCGGGTAAGTACTAAAACATGGAACGACCTAAAACCACCTAAAACCACATAAAACCACCCACAACCACCTGCAACCGTCTACAACCACCTACAACCACCTCAAAAATTTCAACAATCACCTACAACCGCCTAAAAACATCTACAGCCATTCACAAACTATCTAAAACCATCTAAAACAAGGCATAAATGTCTAAAATAAGGCGAAACGACAGCAAGTCATGTACATGAAATACGAGAATCGAACGAAACCTACACCTCCCCCTGAAATCTTACTCTCCCTGGTCCCATGTATAATCAACCATCTCACGAAATGAAATGCGAGAGCATGCCAATGATATTTTTTATTACCTCAGTAGTAAAAGACTTAAGAACTTTACAAGCAGACGTTTTGGCTCACGTTTCATTTGATTGCGTAATGGTTCAAGGTAGTGTTTTTCTCCATTTATAATCACAGCACTTGAAATGTAATTGGAGCAAAACGTGAGTCACTATTGCGTAAGTGGCACCACTCGTACAACTGCATGCTGAATGAATGCCAGCGCGTTCGTGCTAAAGAAAGACCCCGAAGGTAAGCACAGATCCCCTAAAATATTTTTAATGATCTTTCTTTCTCAAACTTTTTTCTAGACGTGAGCTAAAACGTCTGCTGGTACCCAGGGTAGAAAAAGCCAAGTCAAGTCTTGACTACGAGTTTGTTATTTTACTTTATTTTTTTTTGTAACTTGTTAGTTCATTTTGCAAAGTTCTTTAAGTCTTTTGCTATTGAGGGAATATTAAATTATTCGTTGTCTCGCCTTATTTTAGACATTTATGCCTTTTTTAGATGGTTTTAGATGGTTTGCGGGTGGCTGTGGATGTTTTTGAGGTGGTTTTAGGTGGTGTTAGGTGGTTTTAGGTGGTGTTAGGTGGTTTTAGGTCGTTCCATGTTTTAGTACTTAAGTCATCGTCAGTCATCGTAAGTCAGCCGAGTAATTGTGACCAAAGGTTACAACGCCTCGAATTTGTTTCTTTTAACGGGTGAGTGAACTCATAGAAAACACGGTTCTTTCATTTACCTTAACAGATCAAAATTTGAATAATCCACCGCCCCGGAATGAGCCGCTCAAGCCTGTACGTACGTTTTCGGTTATTTCAGCAGAATGCACCAGCATCTTAAGTGCCGCTCCCGCTAAGAGCGGTCCTCTCGACTTCCCGTCGGAAAAAAGTTTTCTTTCATTTTTTGCCCATGAAAAGGGTTTAGGACACATGTTTCAAAAATAGTTTAGTTGTTCTCCAGTTCTCTTCTTTTGCGTCGCCACAAGCCAAAAATGATTTTTGGGCAGACCACCCCTGTGAACAGCGATCGAAAGTGTAAATTTCAAAGATTTTGTCCAGCGCGCAGCGACTTCAACAATGTAGCTCACGGAATTCTATCTTTCTACAAGTTACAAGGTGTATTCAGTTAGTTCACAGACGAAATATGGAAACTTCTGCTTAAGCAAGCGAACTCAGAAAGTATGTTTGGTTTCCAACAGGGCGTGCGATGTTTGGGGTTAAAGTGGCTTCACGTTGGTGAAATGAGTGTTTCCAACCAACCCCGCAATCGCCGAACAATCAAAGAACTAAAGTACTTGATGTTATTTGTTTCCTTCGCGGAGTCTTAAAGCTTATTATGTAAAGAAGGTCTGTTTAGAATTTCGGGTAGAAGCATTTCAAGCAACAAAAGAAACATACACACTTTTAATTAATTGGTCTCAATCAGATTGGGACTTTCTTCTGATGAAAAACACTAAATAGATATTTGCATATAGATATAATTGGGAAAGAATTATTCAATTGGATGAAGCCGAGCACTTGGGTGAAACTAGCGATTTTTTAAAGTGTTTCATAACTGATCAGCTCTCTCAAAGGAGGAACAGCTTTTTTAACCAAGGCACACAGTTATCGTTACGGTTAATCTTTTATCATCTTACTACAGATACAAAAAACCGGTGCTCCATTTTTGCACCAAATGGACTTTGGTTTATGGTTGCTAGAGTCGGAGTCAAAATGCGGCGACGTGCCTCCAAGTTAAAATTTTCCTCAGTCCGTTCAAAGAGCCATGCCAGTTTCAGATCTGAGTGCTCACCAGTGAATTAAATTTGTCAAATTCATGAACTCTTCCATCTTTTAGGACCAAAATCATCTGACAGTCTTTTAAAGTGTTCAAACGGTGAGCTATAGTGATAACAGTTGCGTCCTTCAGCTTTTCCCGTACAATGTCCCAAATCGTCTGCTCTGTGGCGGGGTCGACATGCGCAGTTGGCTCGTCCAATATAATAATCTTACTTCGCTGCAGCAGCATACGAGCCAAGCAAATCAACTGCCGCTCTCCTACACTGACATTAGCACCGTGTTCAAGCAATTCGTGATTAAGCTTCGCCTCAAGATTCTCTACAAAATCTTTTAGCTGCACGTCTTCTAAGGCCTGCCATAAGTCAGGATCTTCAAACTCCTCTAAAATGTCTAGATTTTTTCTCAGTGTTCCACTAAAAAGCACAGGAGTTTGACCAAGGACCGAAATACTTCGTCGGGATTGTCGGAGGTTTATATCTTTTATTGAAATCTCGTCAATAATTATCTCTCCGTCAGCATCAGGCATGCGCATAAGAGCTGCCACTAACGATGATTTCCCAGCTCCCGTACGGCCAGCAACTCCGATCTTTGCTCCTCCTTTGATATCAAGATTTATTTCCTTCAGCACTTGAGGTCCTTCCGGATAATACGTCAATGATACATTTCTGAATGCAATACGTCCTTCACTTGGCCAATCTTTAGGGGGGTGTCTTTCTACTTTGTACCCAGGCTCACAGTTAAGTTTAGTATACGTCAGAACTCTTTCAACTGACGTCATGTAATTCTCCACTTCAGCGGCTTTTCTAACAGCATATTGAGTGATTACCATAGTTTGGATGACGTAAACAAGTGAAAGGCCAGCGAAAGCTGAAAAGATATTTGGACTGTCATTTTAAAAATTCTGAACCAAGTAAATGACCAATTAAGTAAAAATTGATTTCACTATTAAGTTCCTATTATTGTTATTTCTGCTGTTGTTGTAAGTTTTAAGATGCTCAGCCTTACTGCCGCTACCTTCTGACTGCCTTCTCAGTTTCTTTTTAAAGGACTATTAAGAGAGTGACCAATATCTGATTTCTCCTTACAATATCATCCCTGAATCAAGGAAATGATCACCAACTGAAGAGGCTCTTGACTGTGAAACAAATTCTCCTGGCCAGTTCCTAAGGAAATGTACAGAGAACAGTATAGAGAATATGCGTACTTATGTTAGGGTATGCAGAGTTTGTCATACTTTGTTTTTTAGTTACTTTTTTTCTTTTTTCTTTCTTCCTTTTTTTCTATAGTCAGCACCGGAGGGAAACTATCTAATTACTGTGACATACGTCGAGTAATGTGCACTGCACGAAATGCTCCATTAAACAACAGGTTTTGTCGCCCAATGCCACTGTCTCACTAACACTATGCTGTAACCAAACTCGTGACTATACATATTCTCAGATAGAAAATGTAACAACAGGGTCATTGTAGAGCTCACCGGCATTTTGAGAGACCAGTACTGCGGCCAGAGCAACTGCACCAACTAACAGGGAAGCGAGACAATCCAAACGGACTCCTAACCATCTACCACTGGCCATCACCAAAATGTACGACTGATTATGAACATCTTGACATCTACCGGGATTAAACGTTCACAAGGAAGAAAGTTAGCTTAATAATGATAACAATTTTATCTGGTGGCTGTACTCTGAAGCCGAACCAGGGCGCATAAACTTAAGGGGGCAAGTTTCTAAATAAACTGTAGTGCTACGTTAGTGGGGGAGTATAACAGGGTAATTAAGCATTATCAACTGAGTTGATAACGTAAATTGGCCATCGTAAAGAGTTTTAAAGCTGACGATTCGAGCATTAGCCCTTCATCAGTCGTTAGCCTTTCGCTCTGACGAAGGGCTAACGCTCGAAACGTCAGCTTTTAAACTCTTTACGGAGGTCAATTTACGTATAAACTTAAGATCGGTCTTTGGCCTATAATCATACCAAGGAAACAATGAAAAGGAAAAATTGTTACCTAGAACTTCCCGCATTGTGTAATTCACCCCACTTTCCCCAGGTCATTTCGATAATCATATGGTTTACCTGGGTCCACCTCTCTGATCCAGATAAAGGTTCGGGCCACAAATCCGCGTAAATTGTGTAGTCTTGTGTAAATTGGAATATTTGGTCCATTTGACATATTTCCTCGTGCATAATGAATCCCCAAACTATTTATACTCCAGTCATAAGAATTTTTTCTGAACGTTATCTTAAATTAGCATTTTTAGAAGTGTATTTTGTCGACAGTTGAGTAATGAAATTATGTAGATGAATTGTTTGGTGTTTTGTTTGTATGTGTGTATGAGTAGGTGTGAGGTGTTTGCTGGTTTGGTTGTTTGATTTGTGTTTGTGTTTTTTTTTAATTTTTGTAAGACAGCATACACTTATCAAAATCACGCTTAAAAGAACTCCTCTGCCCTCCCCGAAAATCATACGATCCCCCCAAAAAATCCTCCCCCTCCCCCTCCCCCTCCCCCCACCACGCGATAAGTGTCAGTGTCACTGATCTACCTGTAAAATGTCTCCACAAAATCTGCCTGCCTTCCTCTGGTGCGAATCGTGACCAGTCCTACCAGAGTCTCCGAAAAATGAGAGAAGATTGGGCTTCGGGATATCGACTCTAACCTTTTCAGCTCTCTGGCAGTCTTCAAGTAATACTTGGAAATATACACTACCATCATCGTCAGTGGAAAGGCAAGAAAGAAAAGCCAAGGATTTGTGGTAATCGATATCAGAATTAAGATGGATATCGACAAGAGATTCTGCACTGCTTCCAAGAATGTTTTGGGTAGCAGCTCATCCACGCAGCCGACATCACTAGCAAAGCGATTTAGGATTCTTCCCACGGGATTTGAATCAAAGAACAGAACAGGTGCTTGTAAAATAGCTAAAAGCATTTTATCGTGCAGACGTTCGGCGCACCTCAGACAAATCAGGAGGAAACCATAAGCTCGAACAACGGTAAATATAAGACACACGCTCACAAGACAGGCGTAAATAGAAAGATAAGTCTTGTTTTTCTGATCCTCTTGGTTTTGTTCTGTTAAAAACCAGAGCCAAAAGTCCGGAGCAACTATGGCGGCTGAAAAAAAAACAAACAAACAAAGATGCACAGTTGAGTTAGCAATTTTTTTTCCTCGTAAGGAAAGCTTTACCTAGGAATTGAGAGTGCTACAAGGTAAATTGTATTACAATATTCAATAAAGAAGAAAAAGGGAATGAAAAAAAGGTTATTTTTTTAACATTTAATGTTTTGGATCTAACTCTGAGAAAATGCTCAGTCTAGGTGCTAGTTTACCTTCAGAGATAAGAAATAAAACGCCCATTCCAATAATAATTAAGGGATGCACTCCACTTGTGAAGTAGTCCCAATAAAGCTTGGATGTAACCACTCCGATTGTGCGATCCTCCGGCACTATCTCCAAACTCTTGCCCGCATCGGGCAGGGGAAGTATTTCCTGACATTTGTCAATGTCATTGTGTTTCTCCTTAGTCTCCAACCCAACCGTCTCATATGGCTCAGTGTTGTTCTTCATTGATGCTTTAAAATGCGGGTCAACAATTGAGCTAATTATGCCTTGCTCTTGTAGCTCAATGAATCGTCCCTTCTCCAGCACACGGCCCCTGTTCAACACAATCACTTGGCCGGCATTTTCCATGTGCTGTTGATGGTGAGAGGATAAAAGAAGAACTTTGTTACCCAGTAGATCTTTCATGCACTTTTCAAAGATATGTTGACCAACTTTGAAATCGACAGCACTCAGTGGATCATCCAATAGATAGAGATCTCCGTCAGCATAAACTGCGCGCGCTAAACTAATTCTCGCTTGTTGCCCTCCGCTCAGAACTTCACCGCGTTCTCCCACAATCGTTAGGTCGCCATCGGGAAACCGCTGGATGTCTTCCTTCAGAGCACAAGCCTCGATTATTCTTTCGTACTTGGATTCTTCGTAAGGCTGACCAAACAAAATGTTTTCTCTTATCGTTCCCGAGAACGCCCAAGCAGACTGAGGCAAATAAACGACAGAACCCTGGTATTTAATTGTTCCACTCGCGTACGGTATTTCACCAGCAATCGCCGAGAGCAGAGTAGATTTTCCACTTCCTACTGGTCCGGTGATAACTGTTAAACTCTGTGGAGGTACGACTATGTCGATATCTTGGAGAATGAACTCGTCTTCACGAAGGTATTGCTTGCACGTCAAATTCGAAACACATAAAGTGGTAGGTATTGGGTTTTTTTCGTGATACGCATAGTAGGAACTGTCTCGGCTCATACTTTCAGCTTGGCTATCAGAGCAACAGATATTTGGTTTAGTTAAGCCACTTTCTGTTTGAAGTCTGTCTTTTTTACATTCATCACCAAATGAGGTCTCAGACAAATCATCCAAAAGAAGAAATTCTTCGATTCTTCCAAGCGAAACGAATGCATCATATGTTCCCATAAAGCCAACGGGCAAGTCATAGAAGCAGCTATTTTTAAGTATTCGCATAAAGCAAAGGAGCATAAAAACATCAGGAGGTTTGAGGAGTTGTCCCGTTAACACCATGACAATTACTGAAACAAGAGTAGCCATTGGAACCACAGAGTAAATCAAAGCATCAATGGTTGACTTAATGGCTGTCTTCTTCGAAATGACACTGATTTCATGCCTGAAAATAAAATTTCATCCCATGTTATATGCGAATGCTCAGTGGAATGTCATACCTAAAAATCACAAATCAGAAGGGCTCACAAAATTTGTGGCTAATAAATTTTCAAATCTAGTGCAATCTCGCCGCAAACGATAGAAAAATATTTATGCAAAGTTTAATAATAAAAGTTTTTACATGAATTATTTATTGACGTATTTTTCAAATCAGTACACTGAAGAACTTTCCAATAAAGCCCCATGGGAAGTCATTCGTTTCAGCAGTCTACCCTTCCGTCGATAACAGCAAGATTGATTAATTTAAAGTTAGAATGAAATTCTACAAGCATCGACAGGAATATCTAACCTTGGACAATTCTATCAATAATAATGGTAAATGAACAGAGTGGAGTGCAATTTCGCCTGAAATCATACGCGTGATTCGAAAATCAAACAAGCACACAGCATGGTTTGAAATCAAAAGTACGATTTCAGACAAAAAGTGCACGACACGAAGTTCAATTACCACGTGCGTTTTTACATCCATTGTGAAATCGCAAAATTCAGTCGCTCAAATACAGGATTTTTTAGTCTGTACAAAAATTTTATTGATCTAGTGCCGACCTGGTTTGTAAAAAGTTGCAGAAGTTGTCTTTCAGTTTCTTGCAGCCTGATTGGATACTCTCACCGAGCCTTGAGATCTGATTGATTGGTTTTTTTTAGTAAACGTTCTCATTAGCTGGGAAAAAGATTTAGAGGAATAAATGGAGCGATTCGTTAACAAATGGTAACGATGAACGACAATCAGATAGCGAGGAACACCAACGATTTCAAAATGGATGAAAATGTTGTAATACTATAATTAATCTGCTTGCGATGGTATAATCTCGCATCAAACGTATGCTCGTGGAATAATTGTGAAATACCTACATAACCACTTTCAGAATACCTCAATCAAAAATAAATTTACTTTCCATGGCTATGATTGCTAAACCGAGGGTTTCATCGGGGTTAGCCGTTAGCCGTGAAACAGCCAAATCATTTAACCGCTAGGTGTAAAAATTGACAAATTTTAACCGTTAGTTGTAAAAAATTAACCGTAAAAATCATTCCCATCTCCAACACCAATTTGGGTAAACCGTTAGTCTAATGGCCAAAATTTTAATCGTTTGCCGTAAAAGCCATCACCCCATCGAGACTCGAGATTTTTAGCCTCTGACTTCCTGAGTTGACATAACATCAGGCCTTACCTTCGAGTATGCTTTATTTTTTCTCGGTATTCATCTTCCCACGCATGCGTTTTGATCGCGCGGATCCCGGATACAACTTGGTTCATCAAAGAAATGCGCTGATCGGACACGGCTGCCGTGCGTAGGCGCAGCTTAGCACTGAAATAGGACATGACCGCAAAGTACGGCAGTAGAAAAAGCATGAAGATAACTCCCACTACAGCCTGCCAGCTAATCAAATATGTGATAAGGAACATTGATCCCGCAGTGCTAAAGAATGCGAAAATGGTCAAGAAAAAAAACTTGATGGTCTCTTCCTCCATTCGCTTCACGTCATTGGATATCAGGTCAATTACGCGTCCAGCTGTGAATTTCAGTAACGTCTGCTTGCTGAGAAGAAGCGTCTGCAGATCATTAAGGACATCAAATTGACTCATACTGTTCGTTTGCCGGTTCGTTTGTTCGTTTGTTTGGAGCTAGTAACAAAGAGAGTAAGTGTTCTCTAAAATTTATGAGATTACGAGAAGTCACTGATTTTTGACTAAGTCCGTCGCCCCAGTGGAAATAATTTTTCTGACAAGTGAAGATATATTTGTTATGATTTCTAGTGAGATTGTTCACTTATACTTATACAACAATTAACTGACATCGTTAACCACACCGCTGACTGGAGAAATCGCGCTGTTTTGATTGTGGCGACCACGCACTATTTTGCCCCCACAATTTTCAGCTTTTTTCACAAAAACCAATTTGCCTCTTCCCTTGGTTCAGTGATATCGTTCCCTGGCTTCCAGAGGCCGTAACTGATAACAAGATTTTAAGTTCTGGAAATAGTAACTCCGGATCGGATGGGCAACTTTTTTCTTTTTTGAGTGTCTAACCCGGGCTGAAGAATTTTAGGAGTAACAGAAAAATGCCTTAGTACCATTAAGCTGAACCGTACTTACCTTGTGGTACACCAGACCTCTCAAGGCGCTGCTTATTCGAATCCCCAACACTTCTCCTTTATAGTCTTGATGATGCATTCCAAGACTGCCGATCAAACCATTGAAACACAAAGCCAAAGCGCATGCATAGAGGGAGATAGAATGGCCTGTCTCAGTTGACATTAGTTTGGCAACAAGATATCCGAGAGGCAATGGAAAGAGAAGGCGAGATACTGTAAACAAACTATTTCCCAACAAAATAATGATGACATCTTCAACAGAGAGCATCTGAAACACGCTTTTCCACAACTTGGGTTTTTTCCCATTTTTTTTGCAATGAACTTTCTTGTTTTCCCAGCTTTCTCGAAACTTCTCGGTGACAAAACAGGCCGAGTTCTCTTCTTGTAACGGTAAAAAGTCATCCTGATCTAAAGGTCTTTGACTGCCTGTCTTGAGGACGCTGTTCATCCAACGAAAGAAAAGAGCGGATGTAAAACTGACTTCTTCTTCATCATCACTAGATATTTTGCTGTAACCGCCTCTTGGCATTTTCTCTTGAGGCCTACAAAACAACAAGGAAATAAATGCATTGATTACCCTAAAAGACTAAAACAAATTAAAATTTCCGTTTCAATACTCATGCAATCTACAGCTAAAAATCAATGCATCATTATGTCAGAATTTCAGTGGATCATCACATCAGTCATTTTTAGGACCTTGGGCTACTGAAGCCTGATTTAGAGGATGAACATTTTCCTCATTTGAAAATATGCAATTTAGAATTTGATTTTAATTTTGTGACATGTTTTTCACTTCACACCCATAGTTAGTTTCTTATACATATTTGACCCGCTCGCGCAGTTAGCAGATGCTTGAGTATGAGATGGAAACCCCCCGGGAGGGGGGTACATGGGTCATTTTTTGCTGGGTATGTGCAGCTGGCTTCTCAGAACCTCTGCCGTATTTTGGCCTATGTTTTGGCCAGTTATACACCTCATCTTTGTCCGCTTTTGGGCAAGACCGGAATGGAATGGGAGCCGTTTAGTAAATATTAAAATACGGTAACAACTCTTTTACCACGAATCTTCCTGCTGGTGAATCCTTACTTGACATAATTTCTTACGCCTTAAATCTCAAAAATGTGTAACCCCATTCTAGTAACTCTACTGAAAATAGCTGAAAATGCAACGCCATAAAAGTCATTGCAGTCGTGAAAATGCAACCCTATCCAGCGGCACATTCTTAGCCTCCAAGAATTTTTAACCCTTACCCCCCCCCCCCTCTGAATTAATATTCATGATATTCAAGTGTTAGAAAGGGCAAAGATTGATGAAGCAAAATGTCGCACATAATCACTCCAGGTTGACGATAACCTTTCTACCTTGTACTGCTTATACCGTGATTACAGCACTCCCACGTACGTAAAGTTCTTGTAACCTATGGGAAACACACGCATGTTACACCAAAAGACCCACGTGCAGCAGAAGAGGCCGATATGTCTAAACTACTCGTCTAACTCTCCGTTCCAAGGAGGCGTAACAGATTACTCGAAATTTCTCTTAGTTTTGAATTTCCCTTTTGTTTCTCAGTACACCCATATACTTGTATTTTTTTTACACAGATGCGATAGAAATTAATTGGAAGACCGTCAAGTGATCAAAACAACACCGGCCAAATTATGGTCAAGTGCTCGGTAACGACTTGTAGAAACCGATCATATATCATTTTTATTATCAAAACAGTCGCGTTTGCATAGAAAAACAATGAAACGAAACTACCATAACGAAAAGACCGAAATTAGCGTAGCTGCCGAAACGTTCGATGCAGTAAACTGACACTTTTTTTTATGTCCTGGGTACATGTTTCCGTAGGAATTTCCATGTCCACAGCTTGCTCTGTCACTCACAAACTCTTCGTGATTCTCGCTGCTCCTTGTTATGTTTAGCGCATGGACTCTTCGAAGACCCTTCAGATTTGGTCTCTAATTTGATCATAGCGCTAATCTGGAACCTTCGAAACTGCCGTGTAAAGACAATAAACATCGCAACGATCGATGCAATCACAATGGCACCAGGACTTTGGACTTCTCTGGAAGGATAGATCTCGAGTTCGGAGCCGACTAATTACGACTAATTACGAGGAGTCCACGCCAATTTACACATCCCAAAGTACCTACAACAACTCGTTTCTACGCTATCGCGTTTCCACGAGTCAAAAGGAAAATGAAAGACGTTCATTTTAAAGGAGAAAAAATCCTAGAGTTTTTAGGTGTACGAAAAATATTGTACAACTGGTTAGATTTGTTTCAATTTTGCAGTGTTTGAATTTAAGCATTATCTCATCGGGCTCCATACAAGAATCTTCATTCTCTAGAATATTGAGAAGAGCTCGAAAGCTTAAAAGCTTTGCCTACACATATTTATTCATTTTTCATTTTTTTTTATACCTGAACTGTTATTACATTTATACACCCTGGTGCTTACCCACAGTAAAATTTCTCGCGAAAGAACACAACACAATGACCTTGATAGTTTGGCCACCATGGCTCTGCTAGTTTTATCGGAATCAGTATAATTCCAAGTATAAAGAGGTCTTTTAACAAAACGATAAAGAAGACAAGCTTACCTAGACAAGTTTAATTTTGTAGACTTCACTTTGCGCTTTGTAAAGAAAGCTTTCTGAAATCCTCATTAAGTTCATCTAAAACCACATAAAACCACCTACAACCACCTGCAACCATCTACAACCACCTACAACCACCTCAAAAACATCTACAGCCACTCTAAAACTATCTAAAACCATCTAGAAAAAGGCATAAATGTCTAAAATAAGGCGAAACGATAACATGTCACATACATGAAATACGAGAATCGAACGAAACCTGCACCTCCCATTGAAATGTTACTCTCCCTGGTCCCACGTATAATCAACCATCTCACGAAATGAAATGCGAGAGCATGCCAATGATATTTTTTATATTCGCAGAGTATAATATTCTTTAGTTTTTTTTTTCCAGAAGGCACGGCAATGAATCCTACAATCTGATTGGTTCTTTACATGGTCCGTATTTTCTTACCTCTGCCCACGGGCAACGGTAACACTTGTAGTGTGACCTTCAAGAATGTTCTAGAAGCAGCTCTCTCATGCTGAGTCATCCCTGAATCAATATACAAATAGTATCTGTTGTAATGTAACTTGATGTAGCGAGTAGTTTCGTTGCTGGTTTAGCCCGACAGATATCAATAAAGGTGTATGCTGCAGAATACCAGACGTCCACACCTCAATGCTCTCGTGAGTCGCCGAGTACATCCCTACTTTCGTTGCCATTTTTCATACATACATCTCGTTTTTCCGGCTGAGCAGTAATTTTAAGCATAGAAATCGGTCACTAGCTACCTCAAGTCGATAAATAACTTATTAATCCTCTCTTTTCTCTCTCTCAAATCACTTTCATTCATTTAATATCTGAATTTTCTCAAACAATTTGAGAAAGGGCGAGCGAGGTTTTAATTTCAGTTCTACAACAAATATACGCTCTCGGTGAGTCTTTCCAAGTCCGTTCAATTTGTATCGTAAATTACACAACAGAAACCGAAGGAATTCAATGAAAAGGCCGCATTAAATCCCCTTGTGTCTCGTTGGAGTGTATCATTTGAATGTAGTTTTTGGGGAGGAAAGACCAGATTTACACACGCCATTGCAGCAAACAAACGAGCAAATTCTCAAAATTTCAAAGTAAAAAAAATTTGAATTTACTTTCCTCGCCGTTTGCTTAATGAACAGAGGTAAATTTTCGTACATGAATCAATCGTCGATGAGAGTGAATAATACTTTCTGTTAGATCATTGACTGTTTTTGAAGAAAACATTGTCGTGGCAGTCCTTGCTAAACTAGGCCTCGGGCAGCATTTTCAAGACCGAGGTCACAGTTTTTCACCATACGAACCTCCCAGCCGTCAACATATATTTATAATAAGAGGTTTTTAATGTCAAACTAACATGAAAAGAAAAACTTAGTACAAACAATGATTTTTCCTTTTCGGGGCACTCTTTGTAGAATCAAGTTAGTAACAAATATATCAGCGTGCACGTTACTGAGTGGAATAAATTTGGGTAACGGTGCGTAACCGGAAGCTAAGTACATACATAAAATTCATGCAGGATGGAATCATTACATTTCCGGCCGTTCACACGAGTACGGTGGTTTGTTGATGAAACTGAGAGTCTTTCCTTCAACTTAGTATTTTGCATCTCTGAGAAATAAAACACTTTTATCGTTCATAATCTTTTAGATGTTTTGAAGCAGAAAGTATTTACCTCAAGATAAACAATTTCTGGGAAACATTCGATCTCCTTTTACAGCTCCTTTGTTAGTGACGTTTTACTTCATTAGAGGGTAGAAACGGCGAGCGTCATTCGTGAATTTATTGGTAACCAGCGTCAGACGTGATTTGCCTCCTGAAATAGACGTGACCCGTGAACTTTTTTCTTTCATTTCGTAGAAATGTCAAGATTTCCCTGAAACCTTGTGCACAAGAAGAGAGATTTGAAATTTTCCCTTTTAAAAACATGACGTGTGAATTTTTCAAAAACTCGTGAGTGAAACGGGATTAGGAACCCCACCTCTCCCCCCTTTTGCTACCGTCTAATTGCCCCTTGACCTTGAGCGGCCACCAAGAACTAAACCTTAAAGACAGTTAGCAGTGTTCCTTTTCTCAAAGAAAGTTTGGTAAATGGAATGCAAAGACCGCTTACCAATGTGTTCTCACATACACTTTAGTAATCTTTAAGAAGATTAACTAAAGAAATATTTGTCTTAAACAACATTTTGGTTTTTCTCTTCCCCACCCCCTCCTCCCCTTCCCCCATCTTCTGTTCTGACGGAAGTGATCGTCGGTCCCTCGTCCCTGAAAAACATTGTTTCTTTTGTCAATCTGGAATCTTTAATCATTCCCTTAAGAAGGTAGATCAAATAAAATTTAAAAAAAGAAAGAGTCACTTTAAATAACACTTTAAATTTTTTTTCTTGAAACTGGAGGCTAAAAAGAACAGTTTATAAGACGTTTTTCCGACAAGGACTCGTTTTAAAATTGTTTGTACCAGACAAAAATACAACAAAATACTCCTTAGTTTCTCTTGTTTCTCGAGTACGTGATTCTGTTCATAAAATTGAGGAAAACAAACTTATATTTACCTATACTATGTTTACACAGCATTGTAATCGTGGGAAACAAGCACTTGGTTATCAAGGACATGTTGATATCAGCGTCAAGTTTTTCTTTGCGTTTATTGACACTTACTACCCTCATCGGCAAAACGCGATTCCACGGTTTTGGATTTTATTTCCAATTTTTTGTAACGACTCGCAGATATGATTTGAGGTTGCGACACACACACGCTTAGATAACAGAAGTCGTGTCATCTATTTAAATCATAATTTTGTCATATTTGAAAGAAATTCACAAAGAATATGAAAAAACTGTGGAACTTAGACATATTTTACAACATTTCGACACGTCGTAGCCCCTCCGCAACACATTTTTCGATGATAAAAGTCGTACATGACTTATAAAAGAAGAAATCGGCGCAGACAGACCAAATCGTAGTACAAAAAGCTGGTGAGTAAACAAGTTCTGTGATTTCGTGATTCCGAAGCACGAATGCAAAATATTTTTGGAGATATTTATACTTTTTCCGATCATTACGGTAACAGTTCTGGCCCAGGTGTGAATGACGAAAGTGCCTGTTCCTGATCCCTGAGTTTTTCAATATCCAATGTGAAGAAGAATCGCTCTGTTTTCACGGCGGCATACGATTATTGATAACAACTGACAGGAAATCCTCAAACTATTTCGACATGAATCGAACCTACATTGTTATGGTAAACATTTACTACTTAAAATTACCATAGTTCATCAACAAACAACTATCTACTTGATTACTGAAGGTGACAGTATCTAGATCTTCATATTTCCTCTCTAATTGTATATTTTGCTTGTTTAGGAAACTTGTTTAAACAAGTGTCAAATCTATAAAATGGTGTAAACAAACATGTGAAATGGCACCTGTTTTATTGACAAGAGCTGACTATATAGCTGCCGTTAAGTTTGATCTGTTCATTTGAAAACAGAGCGTAGTTGAATTCCTAGGAGATCACAATGCTGGCCATAGTAATGATTTTGTCTTTGATCCAAGCATCTTCAGGAAGAGGTATACCCATCCTGAGTGATATACCAGGTATAATGTTATATCTAAGCATCTTAGCTACTACAAGTTTATTCGGAATGATTCTTCTCTAACTTATCGTATCAAAATGCGAGGGTTGAAATTCCAAAGTAAGAATCTTGATTGTTGGGTGATTTAGCTAAAATTTCGTCGATCTAGTGGTTAAGAAGATGAAAAAACTACAGATATTATGGAGATCATCATGATTGACTTCTTCCTTTGATCAAGATCTAGAGGTTGACTTTTTGAGCATCAAACTGACAAGTTAAAATTCTGGAGAACTTGCGTTCGCCAAAACATTATTCCTGGAGATGCTTCATTGATAAAGGGTAATTTAGTATTATCAACTGAGTTGATAACGTAAATTGGCAACCGTCACTCTCCCACCGACGCAGCACGACATTTTCTTTAGAAACCTTAGCCCCTTCATTGAAACAGGTTGGATACAGTGTCAACCCAGGAAGAATATATATTTGTTTTTTTCAATGTCACTAAAGAAACTATCGTTGATCCCTAATGCACACGGAGAAAAATCTTAAGAGTGTTGTGACTACAATAGGAATAATCAAGACAACATACAAGTAAAATTATCATTTTTCCTGTGCAATACAGTCTTTTTTCACTCGGAAGTCTTATTGTGTTTACTGATAAGTTTGAAACTTGTGCGACGCAACTTCCTGCGTAGAAACCTTTCATTTGGAAGATGTCATTTATTTACCATACTAAGCCTGCCATTTACTTTACTATCTAAACATCTAAAAGAACACTTCGCAATATTTATTTATGTTATCAATTTTCAGATTTGAATCAAAAGGCGGAGTAAAAAAAGATACAACTATATCATTTGTTATTATGAGTTCTCCATTAAGTTATAGCATTTCACGTTCTCAGATAAATTTCCTTTTCGTGAATCTATGAGTTGAAAATAAAAAAGTTTGTTCAAAATTCATCGCACCTTTTACAAGAAAAAGTATGCGCATTTTAATTCGCGAATTTTCTTACACCATCATGAAATTCTTCCTCATAGAGCTACCAGTGGAGCGTTTTTCGTTCAAAATATTTCAAATCAAGAGGAAAATTTATTTTACCAATAATCATCATGTTCTGCTTGTGAAAAGAAAAACTTAAGTTACGAGGATTGTGTTTAGATTCTAGACTTGTTCTTGTTTTTACCATCATCCCTGGATATCGACCGGTTTTAATTAATTTTACATCGTCGAACTCGTAACTCCTTGCTTCGGAGTTTTCACCTCTATAAGGTCAAGTAACTCAGTTTTTTGATAGAGTAATACACCTGCTAAAATACTGCTCTCTTCAATACTTTCTTACAGGTGACAACAGACCTCAACTGGATGATTCAGATCTAACAGCTCTAGAAATAATCGACATAATTAATCAAGGTTTGTGGTTTAAATTGCTTAAAAACCGCTGCCAAAACCGAAAAAAATCATAGCATTCTTTAAACGGATCACGTATTCCTTTAGCTTCCTTTGTATCTGTTGTTTTCTTTAAAGCAAGTGATCTCTTCCTGTGAAGAATCCCGCAAGAAGGGTGTTATAAGATGATATTCGGCATTTCCTCTGGCGGAAGTTAAAAAAAAAGGCTCAGGTCTCAGCCCAGGCGGGATGTATATGCCCTGAAGCAAGATACTTGATTCATAAAGATTCCCTTTCCACTCACAAGTAGAAGTGGGTTACAGCGATTCGATCGACTTTGTTAACTTTGATTGACCAACTCAGTACCAGGTCTCTCAGGGAGCAAGTTGTTCGTGCGCCATCGATCTTTGTTGTAGCGCTAGATACAACGTCCAGAAAAGCTTCGCAATGTTTTTTTAAAAGTATATGTTTGCAAAGCATATCTCGTTGCATGTGTTTTGCTGACGGGGGGGAGTAGCAAACTCTAAGATTGCTTCATGCTACAGAATACAGAAATCAAGATTAGTTTCGGCATTGAGGGTTACTCAAGCACTAGTCACTATTTATCGTCGGAGAGGAGGAGTGAAGGACTTTTGGGGAAACGCGTGGTTTTCAGGGGAACAGATGGAAGGATCAGTCTTCGGCAACGGAGTATCAAATATGGACAAAAGAAAATTGACTGTGAATGAACTGTCAATGAGGGGTGGGGCAGCGGGGGGAAGAGATCATAAGAACATTACAGAGTCTTGTGGGGAGATCAGCAAATTTTATCGTGGCACAACAAAAATCATGTGACCCTAACCCTAAGCTAACCCCCCCCCCCCCCCCGGCGACCTAATGATCTGTCCCTTAGCTCGAAAACCGAGATCATCTAACGATACAACTGCTTACATGTTTATTTATTAACTTGTTCATTTTTGTTTTTGCTACAGAATTGGATATTGAACCGAATCTTTTTGAAGGTGACATAGTGCTGCCTTCCAATCTGGACGAATCGAGTTCGAATGACCAGGAAAGGGAAAAGAGAAATGCTCAACGGTTGAGAAGATATATCTGGACGGCAAAGATTGTTCCTTATCAAATCTCCGATATACTCAGTGAGATGTTTCCTGCTTTAAGTTTTCTCGTGTTACTATAATTAGGGCGAGGACGAAGGGTTTATTTGCGACACACTGTACCAGAGAAGTGACATTCATGCTCTATATAAAAATTTTAAGTATGGAAGTTCAGTTTGCTATACGATGATTTCAGTTCGCAGGTTTTGCTTACCGATAAATTTAGGCACTTTCTTCTTTTAATTTGAGAAATTATTTGAAACATTTCCATTTGTTTGGAAAAATTATCAAACCAAGAAAAAACTGCCCCATAAAGTACCGTATAATTTGATTTAGGAAAATATTATTTTCTTTCAGAGCAAGAGGGATATGAACAGACTATCCAAGAGGCCATTAACCAGTTTACGCAACACACATGCGTGAAATGGAAACCACGAGAAAATGAGGAGAGATGGGTAACTTTTGAGAAACAATCAGGGTAAGGAAATGGGTTGTAGTAAGGCTAAGGTTAGTATCTCCTTTAAAATACCCTTGAAGAAACAGAGTTAGAAACAGAAAAAGCCTTGGCGTTTCATCAGTGAAAAAAGATGTGTTTCTGGTGGAGAGAAAATCTTGCATTTTGAGATGTTTATTTCTTATCTCGTCTCCAGGTCCTTCTCAAGCAACATTGTGTTGTAGTCTAAAAACATTTAGCTGTAGGGGATCTGGGTACAAGGTTTGTGTTTGATTTGTTTTCTTCGACTCTTTTCTGTTCCCCTGCAGATGTTTTTCATCAGTTGGAATGAAGTACTGGGTAACTGGTTCACAAACAATCTCTTTAGGGAGGGGCTGCAACCATCGAGGGGTTGCCATGCACGAGATGATGCACGCCATCGGCTTTTGGCACGAGCAGTCCCGCTATGACCGTGACCAGTATGTGGAAATTATGTGGGAGAATATTGAGCCTGGTAACTAAATGTGATTCATGCCTATCCCGGATGTGGTTACGTCAGAATAAGCTTAACTAAGTTTTTCATATTCAGCGCTTTTCTAAGGGCCCATCCATATGGTTTGTAGTACTCATGACAACCCAGAGTTACCCCGGCTGCGCTAACTTATTTCAGCTCAGGAGGGAGAGTCGTCTCACCTCGGCATGTAGGGATACCCTGTTAGTTAGGAAAACTTTTTTCATACAAAAACTTTAGCTCGCCTACCCGAGACGAGACGGCTCAGATTGTCTCCAGAGCCCGTGTGTTTAAGGTCGGCGGAGATCATTTTGTCCGATATGTAACTTACCTAGCTGTCGCGAGAGAGGGGGTGTCGCGAGAGAGGGGGTGTCGCGAGAGAGGGGCTGTCGCGAGAGAGGGACTCTCGCGAAAGAGAGATTGCCGAGTGAACAGCTATTAGAACTCACAACTCTAAATGTGCGCTCTGTAGAAGTTGTTTCGGGTGGGAGGGTTGTCTCGGGTGCTCGATACCATGTAAGTAGGGTCCAAGTCGAAGACTATAAAAATGTTTATTAGTTTTGTTCTAAGGAAAGCAAGCCGGTAAGAGGTCTGCGAAGAGTCTGGCTCTAACAATTGATGCTTGGAGACTAAAATTGGAAAGAATTTGTTTTTGAAGGACGGGATGTTATTCCGATTGTCAGTCGTTGTTGTTGTTGTTTTTTATACAGGAAAAGAACACAATTTCGACAAATATAATACTGAGCGGATCGATTATTTAGATGAAGTTTACGACACGGGTAGCATCATGCATTATGGGAAAACCAGCTTTTCCATAAATGGTCAGCCAACAATACAAGCAATTGGTGATCCAAATACGGAATTGGGTCAGCGAGATGGGTTCAGTAAAACTGATATCGCTCAGATAAATGCGCTCTATGATTGCTCAGGTAAGCGACTTCTCTATATGATTAAAGAAGTAAAAGAAATGGAATCGAATAAAGCCCGAAGATCTTTCCACAGTTGATGGGAACTAAAAATTATAGTGATTTAAGATTTTCTTTGAACTGATTCCGCTTCATACAGCACTCAAAGCATGAGACAATTATTCTTTCCCAGGCCCCAGCAACGGTTGGAGTTCGTGGACAGACTTTGGTCCGTGCAACGGTCAGTGCAGACACACACGTCAGCGGTTTTGCGCATCACATGATTTAAACAACTGTCCCGGTGCAGATTCCTACGGAATACAATCACAGACGGAACAATGCAGCGACGAAAAATGTTATGGTAAGGACACCAACAATATAAACACCAAAAATTTAAAGGTTATTGTTATCTGGCAGTTTGTGAACCCTGAGTGAGTCCAACTTTTTAAGCCTTTGATTCAGAAGTGTTCCATCTCAAAGACAGGTCTAATACCCTCTCTCCAAATAATTCAATGAAAAGGGAACAGGCAGTATGTCTTTCTTCAAATCACTTTTCAGCTCCGATCGATGGGCACTGGGGAAAGTGGTCATCATGGTCCTCCTGTAGTGCGTCATGTGACGAGGGAACATACACCAGGACGAGGCAATGCAATGAGCCTCAACCAAAAAATGGCGGGAAAGATTGTGATGGAGATGATGAGCAAGTCGGAGTGTGTGTAATGCGAGGCTGTCATTTGGGTAAGAAATAAAGAGCTTTTCAGGCTCCTTCGTCGAGAGGCGCGACCAAAAAATATCAAACCTGCCGTCTGTCTCTTCTTCTTTTCCCTCATCGAGCTTGTCAGTGATCCTATTTTACAATTGTTTTAGAGAAGCTTTCAATTGCACGTCGTAAAACTAAAACCTTGTAAAGCGGAAAAACGCTTCAGACCAAGTCGTGATTGATTACAGTTTTGTACCTGATTGGTCGAGAGGATGGCGTGAGTTTACAGAATTAATCACAGAACAGAGTTTGGATGAGGTCACGTTGCATAAGATACGACAGATATGTTCACTTGGCTCATAACTTTCTACTATCCGACAAGCCTCAGGAGCATAACTATCCTATTAACACCCACGGATATATCTCAAAATCTGTAACAAAACGAAATCCTACCATATTTGTGGTCCACAGTCTATGAGCTGAGATACCATGACCTGAAAACCAATTAGAACTAAGAAATTGTAATATACCATGAGTTTTTTTATATACAATGTTACAGAAAGTTTTCAGCCAGGAGAGATATTTTCACTGCTTCCCAAACGAAACTATGCTTGAGTGAACGAATTTCTTAAGGACACTTTGAAGCCAATTGTTGATTGAGATCTCCCAGCATCCTGTAATCCATTCTCAGTTCTCTTCTATTTCAGGTCCTTACGACTGTGAGTTTGAGATGGGTGGACTGTGTCACTGGACTTTTTGTGATACAAACAAATATCCCAGATGGTATCGTCATGATGGACCAACCGGAAGTTCAGGGACTGGACCCGCTGGCGACCACACTTCCGGTTCAGGCAAGGCTCGTAACCATCTGGAACTAACTAGGCCGCTTTCTTTTGTTACCTTATGCTGTTTTCATGTCTTATCAGATGAATTTTATCAAAATTTAAATTCAAACGACTTTTCCCTGTTGCCCAGGTTTATGCCTTATTCAAATAAACGATTAACTGACAAGCTGATAGACTGATCGACTGCCTGACCGACTGACTAAGCTCAGAGATCAACCGACCTACTGTCCGTTTGACTGGTTGACTGGCTGACTTAGCCAGCAGAGGGTAAATACTAACATTTACGTGTGTTCTCTTTCCATTTTGTTAAGGAAACTATATATATTTTGAGTCGTCTTCGCCTGCCCAAACCGGAGGCACGAATTGCTTTTACAGTCAACTCTTTTCAGCCGGATCTTGTCAACAACTCACATTCTGGTATCACATGCTGGGTTCTGGAATAGGAAAGCTCTCTGTTCTAGTAAAGAATAATGACGGCTCTGACCAACGAATTGTCTGGGAAAAGTCTGGCGAACAGGGAAATGAATGGAAACAAGCCAGTGTCGAGGTTACCAGTTCTGTGTCATATCAGGTACGTACCATGAATATCGTATTTCCTCGAATAAGCACCCACGCTGTAATAGCGCCCTCCCCCGAATTAGCGCCCCACCCCTCTTCCCTCATTGTGTTTAATAGTAGGGATTTAAGGAAAAGCTATTTGATCTGTTTTTTTTTTCAAATTATGAAGCTTCAATTAGAGCGGAATCATTACAGGAGATTAATAAGCGCCCCCCCCCCCCCCCATTTAGCGACCCTCCTTTAAGCCTAAATTCTAATTAAGCACCCGAGCACTTGTCCGAGGTAATATGGTAATTTTCATCGTTCGTATAGGCAATCATATGATTTCGAGTGCAATTTGGAATAAATAAGCACGAGTAAATTTTTTCAAGCACTAACAAAATTGCACGAGTTTTGCAAGTGCCTATTTATTCCAAATTGCACGAGAAAACTCATGCGATTACGTATTAATAATATACATGAAAAAATACGAGATAGCTTTTCATAATTATGCAGAAGCAAAGCACGCGCATCAGGTGCAAAAGTAACTTATTCAAACCCGCAAGTGACATTGTACGTTCGGTCAAAACAACCGCGTGCGATCAAAACAAGAAGATACAATGACATTTTCACGTCTTTAAGGCACAAAAAAGTTCAAAGTCTGACTAAACAGTTCAAGGAATTGTTCAGTCTGGTTTGTTACTTCTTTGCACTAAATTAACGCTCTTTTGCATTGAATTACCTGAAAACTGCATTTATCTTAACCAATTAGAGCTTAGTAATTTTTTCTTGTATCTTATTGCAACAACAAAGACCATCTACCCCGCAACTGTGATATTACAAACACAGTCATAAACCATCCGCTCCGGCTTTTTTCCCAAAACGGTTGCATAATTATAAGTTTTGAATCTAAGAAAGTTTTTTTTGGTTCAGGTGTATTTTGAGGGTGTTCGTGGCGTGGACTTCCGAGGTGACATTGCTATCGACGACATCACCTTTAAGGATTGTTCAGTTATAGCAACTACATCACCCCCCGCAACTCAACCCCCTACAACTTCGCCTCCTACAGAGCCGTCAGGTAAATCTATTTTTGCCGTAATTTATATTCTTATTCCTTTTAGAGCGCTTTTCGATTGATTTTCCTAAAACCAAACGACAGCCGTTCCGGTAAAGGCAAACACTACATATCAAGAAAAGAAAACATAGGCAAACTACGCATGCCTAAGGCACATGAAAACGGAAAAACGAGTAACCACAAAGTGCTTGGTTTCAGTTTCGCATCTGATTATTAGATAGAGCGGCGTGTGTTTCCTATACAAAAGACAAAGCAAAACTGAAATAAAGGAAAAGCAATGTTATCC